>NC_133147.1:21908010-22173313 GCF_048418815.1 Hemitrygon akajei | reverse complement strand
TTCAGGAACATGGTATAGTACTCCGCTATAAGCGACGCTCTGAAAAATACAAGTACCTCTGCGTCTCAGACTAATTTATCATTTGAATATCATTCCAGATCTCGAGATAAGGCTGGTAGGTGGCAGCAATCGTTGTTCAGGGAGAGTGGAGGTGCGGTACAATTCACAATGGGGAACCGTATGCGACGATGGGTGGGGAAACGATGACGCCAACGTTGTCTGCAGACAGTTGGGTTGCCCCTCTGTCGCAACAGCAATATCGAGTGCACGCTTCGGGCAAGGCAGCGGGAAGATCTGGATGGATAATGTTGCATGCAGTGGAAATGAATCCGCCCTTTGGGAATGTTCCTTCAAAGGATGGGGGGTAGGTCATAACTGCGGTCACGGTGAGGACGCGGGAGTGAATTGTACAGAAGGTATGCATAGAACTAAAAATATCTTGGTTCCTTCTTTCTCATTGTTACCTACCCGAAAACCGGTTAAAAAGAACCAGCAAAAATGCACATACCTGGAGATTGAGTATTCCATTATAAACATTATTTTGTTAGTAACTACGCGAATAAAGCAACATAAATCAAGAGAAAGTAAAACAGGTTAGCAAATAATATGCCTATATCTAGACGAATAAATAAATTTCCCACGCTTCCCCAGCTCAAGGGATTAGGTGATACTCTATTAAGGTGGTCTGGCAACTAATCAGTTCAGGTCTGGAATTTGGTTTGAGCAGAGTTAGGGAGGGTGAGAGAGAGATAGAGTGTTTAGACTATTGGTATATCGTCCAAGATGCCGATGCCTATGCCAATCCTCCAAGTCGTCCTCCTGCTCCCGAAACTTATTTAAAAAGTCACCAACTTGTGTCCACAGAAATGGGAATGCCGTCTTCTGTGGTGGAGTTATTAACCCCAGACCAGGTTTAAATACACTGAGCGCTCACCACCGGTCACCACTTTGTCCACACTGTGAGCAAAAACCCCACCCTTGTCGTGGGTACTACAAAGCTCGCCATTGTCCTCTCTGCCTCTGGAGTCGTGTGTCGTCTGTGTGGTCTTGTCTTTTTGATTACAATGTCAACTGACTTGTATATTTCTCCAAGTGCAGAACCCGAGGTGTCCATCGTCTAACTCCGCCTTTCAGTTTCTAAGATAACTCATAGAATTTATGTGGCTCTCTCTCCCTGAAATAGCACACAAGTTGTTCAATCCCTCTCTCTCTTGTAACAGTACCAGTCCTTCAGATCTCGTCACATTAACTATTGGGATATAACGAATAATTTTATATTTTTATAATTAGGCCAGCAACTTGCAGTTGCTGTGAGTAAAATGATGTGTATTTATGTACTGATACACGCATGATAGTATACCGGGGCAAATTTCATCGACCTGTTAGGGCACGTTAACCCTTATAACACAAAATTTGTTCGCAGACGTTAGACGCGTGTGCAGTAAATATTGTAGGTGATTATACTGCACCACATGAGATTTGAGTTACGATACTACTGACTGGTATATGGACTGTTGTTAGCGTGTCAACCTTGAAACATACCTGTGAAGGGAGAGAAGAACTGTAGTATTCACTTACATCTGTCTCTGCAGGTATGATAATGTGTGAGCACACTTTATTCTTATACTTTATAGGACTTTGAGAACAGTATTCAGACACTTCTTGATTCTACGTCCCTAATGCACTGATATACACTCTGTTGGCTGCAGTTTGTTTCGATCATCTGCTGCCGTCCTAAAAGTCTGACTGCACGCTATTTTACTCGATCGTCCTCTGCCCTATCCTGAGCCCATTCTATTCGGTTTCTACTCCCCTGGAACATTCGGCTAAATTCTCTCCAACAGCTCGTCGTAACGAATGCGCCTGAATATTGGTCATGTTCGGCTACAGCCGGAACCCTTTGCTCTGGTATAGGTCAAAAGGGCCCCAGAGGAGAGCCCAATGATCCAAGAAACTGATGCACTGCCACTCTTCTCCAAATTCTCAGCCACACAATTATCTGACAAATCATTCCATTTCTACCCAGACTGACGCATGCCACTGGCAGTAACGCTTTAATTTCCTGCCTGTCAGCCTGCTCTCTAGCTCTTTAAATTAATTCTACGGACAATTTTTGCAGCAACACAGCTGCCTGCTCCCGCACGCCCTCCTTAATTGCTATGGACGCGATCGGAATTGTCCATTACCCCTGGCACCTAGAAGGAAAAAGATCACCCTTGTGTCCCTATCACATCAACAGAATTTCATTTTCGATCCGTCAGCTTATTGAGTGACCCTTCTCATTCGCACCCGACTCTCACTCTCACTCAACATACAGTTCCTTCCCGTGACTGTCAGGCAGTTTTCAGGATCCTGCACTTTAGTTGAGGCTACTTCCGAGAACCTCAAAAGGACGATCTTCTCGCTGTACACTGCATGCGAAGGTCCTGCATCTGCTGTTCTCTACCCTAATACAGTCTTCTGGTAGCTGCAGCTAAATGCACCTCACTCTCATATAATTGCCCGTGCGGCTCCATTACTGTAACAACAACGTCAACAACACGCAAAAACTCCTTTAAACTACACTAAATAACACAGTCAAGTTACCCTGAGTCAGGTCCTCTTTCGTGTCGAAGACTCCTTTCAGGCAAAGCATAACAGTGCCACTTTCACTACAGGCCTATGCCAACTATTACCTCTCTGGCAAAGGTAACTCCGATTGAGCAAATATTCACCTGATGTGCTATGGTCAGGAACATGGAATTGAACTCAGCTGAAAGCGACACTCAAAAAAATACAGGTAGCACTGCGTCACAGACTAATTTATTATTTGAATATCATTTCAGATCTCGAGATAAGGCTGGTAGGAGGCAACCATCGTTGTTCAGGGAGAGTGGGAGGTGCGGCACAATTCACAATGGGGAACCGTATGCGACGATGGATGGGGAAACGATGACGCCAACGTTGTCTGCAGACAGTTGGGTTGCCCCTCTGTCGCAGCAGCTTTATCGAGTGCACACTTCGGGCAAGGCAGCGGGAAGATCTGGATGGATGATGTTGCGTGCAATGGAAATGAATCCGCCCTTTGGGAATGTTCCTTCTCAGGGTGGGGTAGACATAACTGCAATCACAGAGAGGATGCGGGAGTGAATTGTACAGACGGTAGGCAAAGAACTAAAAATATCTTGGTTCCTCTTTCTTACTATTACGTACCGCATAACGGGTTTAAAATGACCAGCAGAAATGGACACACCTGGAGACTTCGCCTTCCGTTAGAAACTCTATTTTATTAATAGATAAGTGAATTAAGTAACATACATCAAGAGACGGTAAACAGGTTAGCAATGTATACACTACACACACACACACACACACACACACACACACTCACACACACACACACACCACACACACACACACACACACACACACACACACACACACACACAACACACACACTACACACACACACACACACACACACACACAGACAAATATATATATATATATAGGTGAACGAATGAAGTTCCCAAGCTTCCACAGCTCAGGGGATTAAGTAATACTGTATTACGGTGTTATGATAACTAATCAGTTCATTTCTGGAATTTGGTATGGGTAGTGTAGGTGGAGAGAGAGAGAGTTTAAAAGTTAATTTCTCTTCCAATGCCGATGCCGATGCTTCTGCCAGTCCTCCACGTCCATATGCTGTTCCCGAAACTTATTTAAATTTCACCAACTTGTAACCACAGCAAAGGGTATGCCGTCTTCTGTGGTGGAGTTAGCATCCCCAGACCGGGGTTAAACACACCGATCGCTCCGCAAAGGTCATAACTTTGTCCACACTGCGAGCATAAACACCACACTTGTCGTGGGTACACAAAGCTCATCAGTGTCCTCTTTGCCTCTAGAGTCGTGTGTCTCCTGTGTGTCTTGTGTGACACAGACTTTGTAATTCTGTTTGATTTCTGTTGCTCCCTCTCCCTGAAATAGCACACAAGCTGTTTCGCTCTCTCCTCTCTCTCTCTCTCTCTCTCTCTCTCTCTCTCTCTCTCTCTCCTCTCTCACTCTCTCCTCTCTCTCTTCTCTCTCTCTCTCTCGCTCTCCTCTCTCTCTCTCTCTCTCTCTCTCTCTCTCTCTCTCTCTCTCTCTCTCTCTCTCTCGCTCCCTCTCTCTCGTTAAAGGACCAGATCCTTCAGATCTTGTCACACGCACTATTGGGAATAACGAATATCTTATCTTTTAATAATTCAGCCAGCAACTTGCAGTTGCGGTGAATAAAATGATATTTATATTTTGTACGGATCCAAACATGATAGTACACAGGGGCAAATTACATCGACCTGTTAGAGCACGATAACCTTTCATAAGACTACATTGGCTCACTAACGTAAGACGCGTGTGCGGTAAATATTGTAGGTGATTCTACTGAACCGCATGTGCTTTGAGTTACGATTCTATTGACTGGTATACTGACTGCTGTTCGCATTCGAACTTCTAACAATCCTGTGGAAGAAGAGGAGAACTGTAGTATTCACTGACATCTGTCTCTGTAGGTGTGTTAATGTGTGAGCACACTCTATTCTTATACTTCATTGGACTTTGAAAACAGAATTCAGACACCTTTTGATTCTGCTTCCCTAATGCACTGATATACACACTGTTGGCTGCAGTTTGTTTCGATCATCTGCTGCCGTCCTAATAGTCTGCCTGCACGCTATATATACTCGGTCGTCTTCTGCCCTATCCTGAGCTCATTCTATTCGGTTTGTACTCCCCTGCAACATTCGGTTAAACTCTCCCCAACAATGGTAGTGACCAGTGCGACTGAATATTGGTCCTGTACAGCTTCAGCTGCAACCCTTCGTTCTTGTATAGGTCAAAAGGCCCCCAGAAGAGATTCCAATGATAAAAGAAGCTGAAGCACTTCCCGTCTTCTCCAAATTTTCCCCCATGCAATTATCTGACAAATCATCTATTTCTACCCACACTGACGCATGCCACTGGCAGTAACGCTCAATTCCCTGCATGTCAGCCAACTCTCTAGCTCTTGAAATCCATTCTGCTGAACCCTTTGCACCAACACATATGCCTGATCCCGCACACTCTACGAAATGCTGTGGACGTGATCGGTATTGTCCATTATCCTTGCACCAGGGAGGGAAATGAACACCCGCGGGTCCCTTTAACATCAACAGAATTTTATTTTCGATCCGTCTGCCTATTGCGTGCCCCTTCTCATCCGCCCCCGACTCTCACACTGTCCTTTCTGCAATACAGCCACATACTCAGTGCGACACACGTTGTCTCCGTGTCATTCCCCTAAGAAGTTCTCTCGAAAACAGTGGCCATAACGATACAGTTATTGTTCAGGAGGAACAGCCCAAGAGCTGCTCTGAACTGAATGCCTATTCACCATCGAGTTCCTTCCAGTGACAGACAGGCAGTTTTCAGGTTTCTGCACTTCAGTTGAAGCTACTTCCGAGAACGTCCGAAGGACGATCTCCTCACTGTCCCCTGCATGCCGAAGGTCCTGCAGCTGCTGCTCTCGATCTAATACAGTCTTCTGGTAGCTGCAGCTGGATGCACCTCACGCTCACATAATTGCCTGTGTGGCTCCATGACTGTAACATCGACTTCAATAACACACAAAGAGCCTTTAAACTACAATAAATAGTCCTTTCAAGTTACCCTGAGCCGGGTCCTCTTTCGTGTCGAAGAGTCCTTTCAGGAACATGGTATAGAACTCCGCTGTAAGCGACACTCTAAAAAATACAGCTACCTCTGCGTCTCAGACTAATTTATCATTTGAATATCATTCCAGATCTCGAGATAAGGCTGGTAGGCGGCAGTGATCGTTGTTCGGGGAGAGTAGAGGTGCGGCACAATTCACTATGGGGAACCGTATGCGACGATGGGTGGGGAAACGATGACGCCAACGTTGTCTGCAGACAGTTGGGTTGCCCCTCTGTCGCAACAGCAATATCGAGTGCACGCTTCGGGCAAGGCAGCGGGAAGATCTGGATGGATGACGTTGCATGCAAAGGAAATGAATCCGCCCTTTGGCAATGTTCCTTTAGAGAGTGGGGTCGTCATAACTGCGGTCACGGAAAGGATGCAGGAGTGAATTGTACAGACGGTAGGTCTAGAACTGAAAACATCTATGATCTTTTTATCTCCCTGATAGGAAAACCAAAAATTTTATCTTTTAATAATTAGGCCAGCCAACTGCAGTTGCGGTGATTAAAAGATGTTAATTTATGGTCCGATTCACACATGATAGCTACAGAAGCAAATTCCATCGAGCTATTACAGCACATTAACCCTTTATATGACCACATTGACTCTCTTACGTAAGACGAGCGTACAGTAAGTATTGCAGGTGATTCTACTTCACCACATGCGACACCATATGCTATTGAGTGGTATATGGACTGCTGTTAGCGTGACAACCTGTAACACTTCTATGGAGGGCCAGTGGAACTGTCGTATTCACTCACACCTGTGTCTGTAGGAGTGATAATGTGAAGGGACACTCTATTCTTATACGTAACGGGATTTTGAGAACAGTATTGAGGCGCTTTTTGATTCTGCGTCCCGAATGCTCCGATATGCGCTCTGCTGGGAGCAGTTTGTTTCGATCATCCGCCTGCACTCCTCTCAGTCTGACTGCACTCTATCTTTGCTCCTTTATTATCTGCCCTATGCTCAGCACAGTGTCTTCGTTTTCTAGCCCACTGCACATTAGGTTAAACTCTCCCCAATAGTTGGTAAAAAATTGCGCGAATATATTGGTCCCAATCTCCTTCAGCTGCAAGCCTTCACTTTTGTATAGGTCACACGGCCCGCATAAGAGATCCCAATGGTCCAAGAAGCTGAAGCACTGCTCTTCTGCTCCAAATTCTAAGGCACACATTTGTCTGCAAAATCATTCTTTTTCTATCCACACTGACGCGAGTTACTGCCTGAAAAGCTCAATTTCCTGCGTCTCAGCCTTCCGTCTACCTCTTCAAATCCATTATGCGGAAACTCTTTGTATCAATACATCTGCCTTCTGCCGCACGCTCTCCAAAATGCTATGGACGCGAGCGGAATAGTTCATTACCCTAGCAACTGGGGGAGAGAATACCACCAGAGTATCCCTTTGACATCGACAGAACTTTAATTTCGATACGTCTGACCATTGATTGCACTTTCACACCCGCTTCCGACTCACACTCTTTTCTCTCCGCAACACGCACCCATACTCACTGCGACACACGTGGTCTCCGTGGCATTCCCCTGAGAGGTTATCTGGAAAACAGTGTCAGAAATGGTATAGTTATTGTTCAGGAGATTTACCCAAGAGCTCCTCTGAGCTAAATGCCAATTCACCATCCAGTGACAGTCAGGCATTGTCCAGGCTCCTGCACTTTAGTTGAGGCTACTTCCCAGAATATCCGATGGACGATCTCCTCCCTTTCGCTTACATTCCGAAGGTCCTTCCGGTGATGCTCTCGCTGCAAAATACAGTCTTCTGGTAGCAGCTGCTGGATGCACCTCATGCTCATTTAATTCCACGTGTGGCTCCATGACCCTAACATTGACGTGAATAACACGCAGACGACTTTAAAGGACCTATAAACTACTGTAAGTAGCCCTGTCAGGTACCCAGAGCCAGGTCCTCTGTCGTGTCGACGACTCCTATCATACAACGCATAACAATGCCACACTCGCTGCTGGCCTATGCCAACAGTCACCGCTTCAGCAATGGTTATTTCGTTTGAGCAAACATTCACATGCTGTCTTATAGTCAGGAACTTGGAATTGTACTCAGCTGTAAGCGACACTCTGGAAAATACCGGTCCGTCTGTGTCACAGAGTAATTTCTTCTTTGAATGTCATTCCAGTGTCCGATATACGGCTGGTAGGCGGCAGCGATCGTTGTTCAGGGACAGTGGAGGTGCGGTACAATTCACAATGGGCAACGGTATGCGACGATGAATGGAGAACTGACGACGCCAGGGTTGTCTGCAGACAGTTGGGTTGCCCCTCTGGTGCAACAGCGATATCGAGTTCACGCTTCGGGCCAGGCAGCGAGAACATCTGGATGGATGATGTTACATGCAACGGAAATGAATCCGCCCTTTGGGAATGTTCCTTCCGAGGGTTGGGTAGTCATAACTGCAGTCAGGGAGAGGCTGCGGGAGTGAACTGTACCGAAGGTAGGCATAGAACTAAAAGCATCTTTGGTCCTTCTTTCTCTCTATTGGGAATAACGAAGATTTTATCGGTTAATAATTAGGCCAGCCACTTTGCACTTGCTTTGTGTAAAATGATGTGAATTTATGTATTAATCCACACATAATCGCAAACAGGGGCACATTTCAAAGACCTGTTAGAGCAAACTAACCCTTCATATGACCACATTCTCTTGCTGAGGTAAGACCCCTGGGCAGTAAATATAGTATATGATTATAATGCAACGCATGCGATTTACAATACTATTGACTGATATATGGACTGCTGTAGAGGGACAACCTGTAACATTCCTGTGGAGGGAGAGCGCAACTGTGGTATTCACTGATATCTGTCTCTGTAGTAGTGATAATGTGTGAGCACACTCCATTCTTATACGTTATAAGACTTTGAGAAATGCATTGTGTCGTTTTTGTCTTTTGATTCTGCGTCCCTAAACACTGATATATTCTCTGCTGGCAGGACTTTGGTTCGAACATCTGATTGCCTTCCTATCGGTCTGACGGCACGATATCTTTTCGTGATCTTCATCTGCCCGATATTCTGCCCATTCTCTTCGGTTTCTTCTCTACTGCAACCTTCGTTTACATTCTCCCAAAACTGATAAAACCAGTGCGCGACAATATTGGTCCCAATCTGCTTTAGAATGCAACCATTCACTTCTGTATGGGTTAAGCGGCCCGCATAAGATATCCCAATGATCCAAGGAGCCCTTCTGCTCCTAATTCTCAGACATTCATTTATCTGACAAATCATTCTGTTTCTACCCTCTCTGACGCCTGCCACTTGAAGAAATGCTCCTTGCCCTGCATCTCAGCGTTCAGTCGAGCTCCTGAAATTCATTCTGCGGAAACACTTCGTACCAACATATCTGTCTGCTCTGGCACTCTCTCTGAAATGCTATGGACACGATCGGAACCGTCCTTTACCCTGGCAGCTGTGAGTATTAGCAGCTACAGCTGGATGCACCTCATGCTCATATAGTTGCCCCTGTGGCTCCATGACTCTACCACTGAAGTAAATACACGCAAAAACCCTTTAGTCTACAGGATATAGCCCCGTCAAGTTACCCAAAGCTAGTTCCTGTATCGTGCCGACTACTCCTTTCATCCAACGCATCACAATGCCACTCTCATTATGGGACTATGCCAACAGTGACTGCTTCAAAAATGGTGGGACGCTTGAGCAAACATTCACATGCTGTGTTATGCACAGGAGCATGGATTTGAACTCAGCTGTAAGCGTCACTCTGAAAAAATACAGGTACAACTGCGTCACAGACTAATTTCTTCTTTGATTTTCATTCCAGAACCCGAGATAAGGCTGGTAGGAGGCAGCGATCGTTGTTCAGGGAGAGTGGAGGTGTTGCACAATTCAGAATGGGGAACGGTATGTGACGATGATTGGGGAGCAAATGACGCCCAGGTTGTCTGCAGACAGTTGGGCTGCCCCTCTGGCACAGCAGCAGCAATAGTGAGTGCACGCTTCGGGCAAGGCAGCGGGAAGATCTGGATGGATAATGTTGCGTGCAATGGAAATGAACCCGCCCTTTGGGACTGTACCTTCCGAGGGTGGGGTAGTCATAACTGCGGTCACGGAGAGGATGCGGGAGTGAAATGTACATACGGTAGGCATAGAACTAAAAACATATTTGTTCCTTCTTTCTCTTTATTGGTAATAACGAATATTTTATCTTCTAATAATTAGGGCAGGCACTTGCACTTGTTGTGAGTACAATGACGTGAAATTATGTACTCATCCACACATGACAGCATACAGAGGCGAATTTCACTGACCTGTTACAGCACAGTAACCCTTTATATGACAACATTATCTCGCTGACGTCAGACGCGTGTGCAGTAAATATTGTAGGTGGTTCTGCTGCACCGCAAGCGATTTGAGTTAGGATACACTTGACTGTTGTATGGACTGCTGTTACCGTGACAACTTGTTGCATTCCTGAGGATGGAGAGCAGAACTGTGGTATTCACTGATATCTGTCTCTGTATATGTGATAATGTGTGAGCACACTCTATTCTTATATTTTATTGGACTTTGAGAACAGTATTGAGTCGCTTTTTGATTCTGCGTACCTAATTCACTGATATACACGCTGCAGACAGCAGTTTGGTTCGATCATCCGCCTGCCCTCCCATGAGACTGACTGCACGCGTCCTTTGTTCCTTCATAATCTCCATCATGCAGAGCCCACCCTCTTCGGTTTCTGCCCCTCTGCAACATTTGTTTAAACTCACCACAATAACTGGAAGAAACCACTGCACGAGTATATTGGTCCTAATCAGCCTCAGCTGTAACTGTTCGCTTTCGTTTAGGTCAAACGGCCACCAGAAGAATTGCCAATGACCCAAAAAGCTGAAGCAATGCACCCCTGCTCCAAATTCTCCGCCACACAGTTAACTGCCAAATCATTCTGTTTCTACCCACACTGACCCGTGCCACTGGCAGTAATGCTCAATTCCCTGCGTCTCTGAATTCCGTCTAACTCTTCAAATGCGTTCGGCAGAAACTCTTTGCACTAGCTCATCTGCCTAATCCGGCACGCTCAACGAGATGCTATGGAGGCGATAGGAATCGTATATTATTCTGGCACTTGGGAGGGAAATTACCACTCTCCTGTCTCCTTTACATCAATAGAATTTTATTTTCGATCCTTCTGAATATTGATTGCCCCTTCTCACCCGTACACGACTCTCACTCTCTCGTTTCTGCAATACGGCACCATGCTCTTGCGACACACGTGGTCTAAGTGTCATTCTTTTAAGTGGTTTTCTGGAAAACAGTGTGCAAAATGATATAGTTATTATTCAGGGGATTGACCCAATAGCTTCACTGAGCTGAATGCTGATTCACCATCCATTACCTTCCTGTGACAGTCAGGCAGGTTTCAGGTTCTTGCACTGGAGTTCAGGCTGCTTCGCCGAAGTTCCGACAGTCGATCTCCTCACTGTACCCTGCATGCCGCAGATCCTGCAGCTGCTGCTCTCGATTCGTAATACAGTCTTGTAGTAGCTGCAGGTGGATGCACCTTATGCTCATATAGTTGGCCGTGTAGCTCAATGACTCTAACATCGGCGTGGATAACACGCAAAGGAATTTAAAGGACCTTCAAACCACAGTAAATAGCCCTGTCAAGGTACCCAGAGCCAGGTCCTCCATCGTGTCGAAGACTCCTTTCAGCCAACGCATAACAATGCAACTCTCACGATTGGCCTATGGCAAGAAACACCGCTCCAGCAATGGTGGGTCCGATTGGACAAATATTCGCATGCTGTGTTATGGTCAGGAACGTGGAATTGTACTCAGATGTAAGCGACACTCTGAAACATACTGGTAAGTTTACGTCTCAGAGTAACTTCCTCTTTGCATGTCATTCCAGAGCCCGAGGTAAGGCTGGTCGGCGGCAGTGGTCGTTGTTCAGGGAGAGTGGAGGTGCAGTACAATTTGCAATGGGGAACGGTATGCGACGATGGATGGGGAGCTGAGGACGCCAAGGTTGTCTGCAGACAGTTGGGCTGCCCCTCTGGCGCAGCAGCAGCAATATCGAGTGCACGCTTCGGGCAAGGCAGCGGAAATATCTGGATGGATGATGTTGCATGCAAAGGAAATGAATCCGCCCTTTGGCAATGTCCCTTCAGAGGGTGGGGTAGTCATAATTGCGGTCACGGAGAGGATGCGGGAGTGAATTGCACAGAAGGTAGGCATAGAACTAAAAACATCTATGATCCTTCTTTCTCCCTGTTAGGAATAACGAAGATTTTACCTTTTAATAATTAGGTCAGTCACTTGCAGTTGCTGTGAATAAAACGATGTGATTTTATGGACTGATCCACATATGATAGCTACAGAGGCAAATTCCATCGACCTGATACAGCATAATAACCCTCTATTTGTCTACATTGTCTCGCTGATGTAAGACGAGAGTGCAGTAAATATTGTAAGTGATCCTATTGCACGACATGCGACATGAGTTCTGATGCTATTGAGTGGTATATGGACTGCTGTTAGAGTGACAACCTGTAACACTTCTATGGAGGGACAGTGGAACTGTCGTATTCACTGACACCTGTGTATGTAGGAGTGATAATGTGAAAGGACACATTATTCTTATACGTAACGGGACTTTGAGAACAGTATTAACTGCTTTTTGATTCTGCGTCCCGAATGCTCCGATATGCGCTCTGCTGGCAGCAGTTTGTTTCGATCATCCGCCTGCCCTCCTCTCAGTCTGACTGCACTCTATCTTTGCTCCTTCATCATCGGCCCTGTGGTGAGCACAATCTGTTCGGTTCCTGGGCCACTGCAACATTAGTTTAAACTCTCCCCAACAGCTGGTAAAACAATTGCGCGATCATATTGGTCCCAATCTCCTTCAGCTGCAACCCTTCACTTTTGCATAGGTCAAACGCCCCGCATAAGAGATCCCAATGGTCCAAGAAGCTGAAGCACTGCCCTTCTGCTCCAAATTCTCAGCACACATTTGTCTGCAAAATCACTCTGTTTCTACCCACACTGACGCGTGCTACTGCTTGAAAAGTTCAATTTCCTGCGTCTCAGCCTTCCGTCTACCTCTTTAAATCCATTCTGTGGAAAAACTTTGTATCAATACATCTGCCTGCCACCGCACACCCAAAATGCTATGGACGCGAGCGGAATAGACCATTACCCTAGCATCTGGCAGAGAAAAGACCACCCGTGTATCCCTTTCACATCAACAGAACTTTATTTATTAAGAGAATCCCTAAGAGGTTATCTGGAAAACAGTGTCAGAAATGGTACAGTTATTGTTCAGGGGATTTACCCAAGAGCTGCTCTGAGCAAAATGCCAATTCACCATCCAGTTCCATCCAATGACAGTCAAGCAGTGTTCAGGCTCCAGCACTTCAGTTGAGGCTACATCCCCGAACCTCCGATGGACGATCTCCTCCCTGTCGCCTACATTCCAAAGGTCCTTCAGCTGCTGCTCTCGATCCATAACACGGTCTTCTGACAGCTGAAGCTGGATGCACCTCACGCTCATATAATTGCCCTGGTGGCTCCATTCCCCTAACATTAACGTGAATAACACGCAGAGGACTTTAAAGGACGTTTAAACTACTGTAAATACCCATGTCAAGTTACCCAGAGCCAGGTCCTCTGTCGTGTCGACGACTCCTATCATTCAACGCATAACAAGGCCACTCTCACTGCTGGCCTATGCCAACAGTCACCGCTCCAGCAATGGTTATTTCGTTTGAGCAAAACTTCACATGCTATATTATGGTCAGGAACGTGGAATTGTACTCAGTTATAAGCGACACTTTGAAAAATACCGGTCCGTCTGTGTCACAGAGTAATTTCTTCTTTGAATCTCATTCCAGTGCCCGATATACGGCTGGTAGGCGGCAGCGATCGTTGTTCAGGGAGAGTGGAGGTGCGGTACAATTCACAATGGGCAACGGTATGCGACGATGAATGGAGAACTGACGACGCCAGGGTTGTCTGCAGACAGTTGGGTTGCCCCTCTGGTGCAACAGCGATAGCGAGTGCACGCTTCGGGCCAGGCAGCGAGAACATCTGGATGGATGATGTTACATGCAACGGAAATGAATCCGCCCTTTGGGAATGTTCCTTCCGAGGGTGGGGTAGTCATAACTGCAGTCAGGGAGAGGCTGCGGGAGTGAACTGTACCGACGGTAGGCATAGAACTAAAAGCATATTTGGTCCTTCTTTCTCTCTATTGGGAATAACGAAGATTTTATCTGTTAATAATTAGGCCAGCCACTTGCACTTGCTTTGTGTAAAATGATGTGAATTTATGTATTGACCCACACATAATAGCATAAGGGGCACATTTCAGCGACCTGTTAGAGCAAACTAACCCTTCATATGACCACATTCTCTTGCTGAGGTAAGACTCCTGGGCAGTAAATATAGTATATGATTATAATGCAACGCATGCGATTTACAATACTATTGACTGATATATGGACTGCTGTAGAGCGACAACTTGTAACATTCCCGTGGAGGGAGAGCGCAACTGTGGTACTCACTAATATCTGTCTCTGTAATAGTGATAATGTGTGAGCACAATCTATTCTTATACGTTATAAGACATTGAGAAAAGTATGGAGACGTTTATTTTTCATCAGCCCGATATTCAGCCCATTCTCTTCGATTTCTTCCGTATTGCAACATTCGTTTACCATCTCCCTTATAACTGATAAAACCAGCGCGAGAGTATTGGTCCCAATATGCTTCAGATGCAACCATTCACTTCTGTATGAGTTAAGCGGACCGCATAAGATATCCCAATGATCCAAAGAGCCCTTCAGTTCCAACTTCTCAGACACACATTTATCTGCCAAATTATTCTGTTTCTACCCTCTCTGACGCATGCCACTGGAAGTAATGCTCCATGCCCTGCGTCTCAGCGTTCTGACGAGCTCCTGAAATCCATTCTGCGGAAACACTTTGTACCAACATATCTGCCTGCTCTGGCACTATCTTCGAAATGCTATGGGCACGGTTGGACCCGTCCTTTACCTGGCAGCTGGGAGGGAATAGTGGCTTCAGCTGGAGGCACCTCATGCTCATATAGTTGCCCCTGTGGCTCCATGACTCTATCATTGAAGTAAATAACACGCAAAAACCCTTTAGTCTACAGTATATAAACCCGTCAACTTACCCAAAGCTAGTTCCTGTATCGTGCCGACTACTCCTTTCATCCAACGCATCACAATGCCACTCTCATTACGGGACTATGCCAACAGTGACCGCTTCAAAAATGGTGGGACGCTTGAGCAAACATTCACATGCTGTGTTATGCACAGGAGCATGGATTTGAACTCAACTGTAAGTGTCACTCTGAAAAATACAGGTACCACTGCCTCACAGACTAATTTCTTCTTTGAATGTCATTCCAGAACCCGAGATAAGGCTGGTAGGAGGCAGCGATCGTTGTTCAGGGAGAGTGGAGGTGTTGCACAATTCAGAATGGGGAACGGTATGTGACGATGATTGGGGAGCAAATGACGCCCAGGTTGTCTGCAGACAGTTGGGCTGCCCCTCTGGCACAGCAGCAGCAATAGTGAGTGCACGCTTCGGGCAAGGCAGCGGGAAGATCTGGATGGATAATGTTGCGTGCAATGGAAATGAACCCGCCCTTTGGGACTGTACCTTCCGAGGGTGGGGTAGTCATAACTGCGGTCACGGAGAGGATGCGGGAGTGAAATGTACATACGGTAGGCATAGAACTAAAAACATATTTGTTCCTTCTTTCTCTTTATTGGTAATAACGAATATTTTATCTTCTAATAATTAGGGCAGGCACTTGCACTTGTTGTGAGTACAATGACGTGAAATTATGTACTCATCCACACATGACAGCATACAGAGGCGAATTTCACTGACCTGTTACAGCACAGTAACCCTTTATATGACAACATTATCTCGCTGACGTCAGACGCGTGTGCAGTAAATATTGTAGGTGGTTCTGCTGCACCGCAAGCGATTTGAGTTAGGATACACTTGACTGTTGTATGGACTGCTGTTACCGTGACAACTTGTTGCATTCCTGAGGATGGAGAGCAGAACTGTGGTATTCACTGATATCTGTCTCTGTATATGTGATAATGTGTGAGCACACTCTATTCTTATATTTTATTGGACTTTGAGAACAGTATTGAGTCGCTTTTTGATTCTGCGTACCTAATTCACTGATATACACGCTGCAGACAGCAGTTTGGTTCGATCATCCGCCTGCCCTCCCATGAGACTGACTGCACGCGTCCTTTGTTCCTTCATAATCTCCATCATGCAGAGCCCACCCTCTTCGGTTTCTGCCCCTCTGCAACATTTGTTTAAACTCACCACAATAACTGGAAGAAACCACTGCACGAGTATATTGGTCCTAATCAGCCTCAGCTGTAACTGTTCGCTTTCGTTTAGGTCAAACGGCCACCAGAAGAATTGCCAATGACCCAAAAAGCTGAAGCAATGCACCCCTGCTCCAAATTCTCCGCCACACAGTTAACTGCCAAATCATTCTGTTTCTACCCACACTGACCCGTGCCACTGGCAGTAATGCTCAATTCCCTGCGTCTCTGAATTCCGTCTAACTCTTCAAATGCGTTCGGCAGAAACTCTTTGCACTAGCTCATCTGCCTAATCCGGCACGCTCAACGAGATGCTATGGAGGCGATAGGAATCGTATATTATTCTGGCACTTGGGAGGGAAATTACCACTCTCCTGTCTCCTTTACATCAATAGAATTTTATTTTCGATCCTTCTGAATATTGATTGCCCCTTCTCACCCGTACACGACTCTCACTCTCTCGTTTCTGCAATACGGCACCATGCTCTTGCGACACACGTGGTCTAAGTGTCATTCTTTTAAGTGGTTTTCTGGAAAACAGTGTGCAAAATGATATAGTTATTATTCAGGGGATTGACCCAATAGCTTCACTGAGCTGAATGCTGATTCACCATCCATTACCTTCCTGTGACAGTCAGGCAGGTTTCAGGTTCTTGCACTGGAGTTCAGGCTGCTTCGCCGAAGTTCCGACAGTCGATCTCCTCACTGTACCCTGCATGCCGCAGATCCTGCAGCTGCTGCTCTCGATTCGTAATACAGTCTTGTAGTAGCTGCAGGTGGATGCACCTTATGCTCATATAGTTGGCCGTGTAGCTCAATGACTCTAACATCGGCGTGGATAACACGCAAAGGAATTTAAAGGACCTTCAAACCACAGTAAATAGCCCTGTCAAGGTACCCAGAGCCAGGTCCTCCATCGTGTCGAAGACTCCTTTCAGCCAACGCATAACAATGCAACTCTCACGATTGGCCTATGGCAAGAAACACCGCTCCAGCAATGGTGGGTCCGATTGGACAAATATTCGCATGCTGTGTTATGGTCAGGAACGTGGAATTGTACTCAGATGTAAGCGACACTCTGAAACATACTGGTAAGTTTACGTCTCAGAGTAACTTCCTCTTTGCATGTCATTCCAGAGCCCGAGGTAAGGCTGGTCGGCGGCAGTGGTCGTTGTTCAGGGAGAGTGGAGGTGCAGTACAATTTGCAATGGGGAACGGTATGCGACGATGGATGGGGAGCTGAGGACGCCAAGGTTGTCTGCAGACAGTTGGGCTGCCCCTCTGGCGCAGCAGCAGCAATATCGAGTGCACGCTTCGGGCAAGGCAGCGGAAATATCTGGATGGATGATGTTGCATGCAAAGGAAATGAATCCGCCCTTTGGCAATGTCCCTTCAGAGGGTGGGGTAGTCATAATTGCGGTCACGGAGAGGATGCGGGAGTGAATTGCACAGAAGGTAGGCATAGAACTAAAAACATCTATGATCCTTCTTTCTCCCTGTTAGGAATAACGAAGATTTTACCTTTTAATAATTAGGTCAGTCACTTGCAGTTGCTGTGAATAAAACGATGTGATTTTATGGACTGATCCACATATGATAGCTACAGAGGCAAATTCCATCGACCTGATACAGCATAATAACCCTCTATTTGTCTACATTGTCTCGCTGATGTAAGACGAGAGTGCAGTAAATATTGTAAGTGATCCTATTGCACGACATGCGACATGAGTTCTGATGCTATTGAGTGGTATATGGACTGCTGTTAGAGTGACAACCTGTAACACTTCTATGGAGGGACAGTGGAACTGTCGTATTCACTGACACCTGTGTATGTAGGAGTGATAATGTGAAAGGACACATTATTCTTATACGTAACGGGACTTTGAGAACAGTATTAACTGCTTTTTGATTCTGCGTCCCGAATGCTCCGATATGCGCTCTGCTGGCAGCAGTTTGTTTCGATCATCCGCCTGCCCTCCTCTCAGTCTGACTGCACTCTATCTTTGCTCCTTCATCATCGGCCCTGTGGTGAGCACAATCTGTTCGGTTCCTGGGCCACTGCAACATTAGTTTAAACTCTCCCCAACAGCTGGTAAAACAATTGCGCGATCATATTGGTCCCAATCTCCTTCAGCTGCAACCCTTCACTTTTGCATAGGTCAAACGCCCCGCATAAGAGATCCCAATGGTCCAAGAAGCTGAAGCACTGCCCTTCTGCTCCAAATTCTCAGCACACATTTGTCTGCAAAATCACTCTGTTTCTACCCACACTGACGCGTGCTACTGCTTGAAAAGTTCAATTTCCTGCGTCTCAGCCTTCCGTCTACCTCTTTAAATCCATTCTGTGGAAAAACTTTGTATCAATACATCTGCCTGCCACCGCACACCCAAAATGCTATGGACGCGAGCGGAATAGACCATTACCCTAGCATCTGGCAGAGAAAAGACCACCCGTGTATCCCTTTCACATCAACAGAACTTTATTTATTAAGAGAATCCCTAAGAGGTTATCTGGAAAACAGTGTCAGAAATGGTACAGTTATTGTTCAGGGGATTTACCCAAGAGCTGCTCTGAGCAAAATGCCAATTCACCATCCAGTTCCATCCAATGACAGTCAAGCAGTGTTCAGGCTCCAGCACTTCAGTTGAGGCTACATCCCCGAACCTCCGATGGACGATCTCCTCCCTGTCGCCTACATTCCAAAGGTCCTTCAGCTGCTGCTCTCGATCCATAACACGGTCTTCTGACAGCTGAAGCTGGATGCACCTCACGCTCATATAATTGCCCTGGTGGCTCCATTCCCCTAACATTAACGTGAATAACACGCAGAGGACTTTAAAGGACGTTTAAACTACTGTAAATACCCATGTCAAGTTACCCAGAGCCAGGTCCTCTGTCGTGTCGACGACTCCTATCATTCAACGCATAACAAGGCCACTCTCACTGCTGGCCTATGCCAACAGTCACCGCTCCAGCAATGGTTATTTCGTTTGAGCAAAACTTCACATGCTATATTATGGTCAGGAACGTGGAATTGTACTCAGTTATAAGCGACACTTTGAAAAATACCGGTCCGTCTGTGTCACAGAGTAATTTCTTCTTTGAATCTCATTCCAGTGCCCGATATACGGCTGGTAGGCGGCAGCGATCGTTGTTCAGGGAGAGTGGAGGTGCGGTACAATTCACAATGGGCAACGGTATGCGACGATGAATGGAGAACTGACGACGCCAGGGTTGTCTGCAGACAGTTGGGTTGCCCCTCTGGTGCAACAGCGATAGCGAGTGCACGCTTCGGGCCAGGCAGCGAGAACATCTGGATGGATGATGTTACATGCAACGGAAATGAATCCGCCCTTTGGGAATGTTCCTTCCGAGGGTGGGGTAGTCATAACTGCAGTCAGGGAGAGGCTGCGGGAGTGAACTGTACCGACGGTAGGCATAGAACTAAAAGCATATTTGGTCCTTCTTTCTCTCTATTGGGAATAACGAAGATTTTATCTGTTAATAATTAGGCCAGCCACTTGCACTTGCTTTGTGTAAAATGATGTGAATTTATGTATTGACCCACACATAATAGCATAAGGGGCACATTTCAGCGACCTGTTAGAGCAAACTAACCCTTCATATGACCACATTCTCTTGCTGAGGTAAGACTCCTGGGCAGTAAATATAGTATATGATTATAATGCAACGCATGCGATTTACAATACTATTGACTGATATATGGACTGCTGTAGAGCGACAACTTGTAACATTCCCGTGGAGGGAGAGCGCAACTGTGGTACTCACTAATATCTGTCTCTGTAATAGTGATAATGTGTGAGCACAATCTATTCTTATACGTTATAAGACATTGAGAAAAGTATGGAGACGTTTATTTTTCATCAGCCCGATATTCAGCCCATTCTCTTCGATTTCTTCCGTATTGCAACATTCGTTTACCATCTCCCTTATAACTGATAAAACCAGCGCGAGAGTATTGGTCCCAATATGCTTCAGATGCAACCATTCACTTCTGTATGAGTTAAGCGGACCGCATAAGATATCCCAATGATCCAAAGAGCCCTTCAGTTCCAACTTCTCAGACACACATTTATCTGCCAAATTATTCTGTTTCTACCCTCTCTGACGCATGCCACTGGAAGTAATGCTCCATGCCCTGCGTCTCAGCGTTCTGACGAGCTCCTGAAATCCATTCTGCGGAAACACTTTGTACCAACATATCTGCCTGCTCTGGCACTATCTTCGAAATGCTATGGGCACGGTTGGACCCGTCCTTTACCTGGCAGCTGGGAGGGAATAGTGGCTTCAGCTGGAGGCACCTCATGCTCATATAGTTGCCCCTGTGGCTCCATGACTCTATCATTGAAGTAAATAACACGCAAAAACCCTTTAGTCTACAGTATATAAACCCGTCAACTTACCCAAAGCTAGTTCCTGTATCGTGCCGACGACTCCTTTCATCCAACGCATCACAATGCCACTCTCATTACGGGACTATGCCAACAGTGACCGCTTCAAAAATGGTGGGACGCTTGAGCAAACATTCACATGCTGTGTTATGCACAGGAGCATGGATTTGAACTCAACTGTAAGTGTCACTCTGAAAAATACAGGTACCACTGCCTCACAGACTAATTTCTTCTTTGAATGTCATTCCAGAACCCGAGATAAGGCTGGTAGGAGGCAGCGATCGTTGTTCAGGGAGAGTGGAGGTGTTGCACAATTCAGAATGGGGAACAGTATGCGACGATGATTGGGGAGCAAATGACGCCCAGGTTGTCTGCAGACAGTTGGGCTGCCCGTCTGGCACAGCAGCAGCAATAGCGAGTGCACGCTTCGGGCAAGGCAGCGGGAAGATCTGGATGGATAACGTTGCATGCAATGGAAATGAACACGCCCTTTGGGACTGTTCCTTCCGAGGGTGGGGTAGTCATAACTGCGGTCACGGAGAGGATGCGGGAGTGAACTGTACATACGGTAGGCATTGAACTAAAAACATATTTGTTCCTTCTTTCTCTTTATTGGTAATAACGAATATTTAGCTTTTAATAATTAGGCCAGCCACTTGCAGTTGCTGTGAGTAAAATGACGTGAATTTATGGACTTATCCACAATATTAATTAATATTCGTTATAGGCGCCAGCACTTCTTCCTCGTTAATCGTCATAGTTTTTATAACCTCCCTACTTGTTTCCCTTACCTTACACAATTCAATATCCTTCTCCTTAGTGAATACCGAAGAAAAGAAATTATCCAAAATCTCCCGCATCTCTTTTGGCTGTACACATAGCTGTTCACTCTGATTCTCTAAGGGACCACTTTTGTCCCGCACTATCCTTTTCCTATTAATATAGTTGTAGAAACCCTGCGGATTTACTTTCACCTTACTTTCCAGAGCAACCTCGTATCTTCTTTTAGTTTTTCTAATTTCTTTCTTATGATTATTTTTACACTCTGTATATTCCTCGAGCACCTCAATTACTCCATGCTGCCTATATTTATTGTAGATCTCTCTCTTTTTCCGAACCACGTTTCCAATATCCCTTGAAAACCATGGCTCTCTCAAACTTTTAAACTTTCCTTCCAACCTAACAGGAACAAAAATGTTCTGGACCCTCAAAATTTCACCTTAGAGAACTCCATTTCTCTATTACATCCTTCCCATAAAACAAATTGTCCCAATCCACTCCTTCTAAATCCTTTCGCATCTCCGCAAAGTTAGCCTTTCTCCAATCAAAAAATCTCAACCCTGGGTCCAGTCCTAACCTTTTCCATAATTATATTGAAACTAATGTAATTGTGATCACTAGAACCGAGGTGCTCCCCGAAACATACCTCCGTCACCTGACTTAGGTGATCCAACACTGTCCCTTCTCTAGTTGGTACCTCTATGTACTGCTGCAAAAAAAAAAACAAAACCTGCGCACATATTAATAGTTAAATGCTTAATCCTGACATAACCTCTATAGCAGGTTCCAAGCACCTTCAGACTATACACTCTCATACTAGCCTCTTCAGCCCTGGGAAAAAAGCCTCTGACTATCCACATGACCAAGGCCCCTCATTATCTTGTACATCTCTATCAAGGCACTACTCATCCTCCATCGCTCCAAGGAAAAACGAACAAGTTTACTCAAGCTATTCTCACAAGGCATGCTCCCCAATCCAGTCTACATCCTTGTAAATATCCACTGCACCCTTTATGGTTTCCACGTCCTCCCTGTAGTGAGGCGACTAGAATTGAGCACAATACCCTAAGTGTCGTCTGACTAGGGTCCTATATAGGTGCAACTTTACCTCTCGGTTCTTAAACTCAGATCATGATTGATGACGGCCAATGCACCGAATACCTTCTTAACCACACAGTCAAATTGTGTAGCAGCTTTGATAGTCCGATGGACTCGAACACCAAGATCCCTCTGAAACTCCACACTGCTAAGAGTCGTACCATTAATACTATATTCTGACATCATATTTGTCCTACCAATGAAAACCACGTCTCAATTCTTCAGTTTGAAATCCATCTGCCACTCCTCTGCCCAGATTTGCATTCTATCATGTCCCGCTGTAAACGCTGACAGTCCTCCAAACTGTCCACAACACCCCCAACCTTTGTGCAATCAGAAAATTTACTAACCCAACCTCCACTGCCTCATCCAGGACATTACAAGGAGTTGGGGTCCCAGAATAGATACTGAGGAACACCACTGGTCACTGGCCTCCATACAGAATATGACCCTTCTACAACCACTCTTTACTTTCTGTGGGCAAGGCAGTTCTGGATCCACAAAGCAATGTCCCCTTGGATCCCATGCTTCCTTACTATCTCAATAAGCCTTGCATGTTGTGCCTTATCATAACCCTTGCTAAAATCCATATACACTACATCTCTACCATCATCAATGTGTTTCGTCACATCGTCAAAAATATCAATCAGGTTTGTAAGGCACGACCTTCTTTTCACAAAGCCATGCTGACTGTTCCTAATCCTATTATGCCTCTCTAAATGTGCGTAAATCCTGTCTTACACGATCTTCTCCATCAATTTGACAACACTGAAGTAAGACTCAGTGGTCTGAAATTTCCTGGGCTATCCCCACTCCCTTTCTTGAATAAGGGAACAACATCCGCGACCCCCCAATCCACTGGAACCTCTCCCGTCCTTATTGATGATGCAAAGATCATCGTCCGAGACTCAGCAATCTGCTGCCTCGCTTCCCACAGCAGCCGGCGGTATATCCCGTCCGGTTCCAGGGACTTATCCAACTTGATGCTTTCCAAAAGCTCCAGGACATCCTCCTCCTTAATATCTACATGCCCAAGTTGTTCAGTCCGCTGCAAGTCATCTGTAAAATCGCCAAAGTCCTCTTCCGTGGTGCATATTTATAAAGTAGCTCTGCCATCTCCTCGGATTCCATAAACACTTTTCCGCTGTTAAACTTGATTGGGTTTATTCTCTCAGGTCTTATCCTCTTCCTCTTCATATACCTGTTGAATGCCTTGGGGTTTTCCTTAATCATGTCCGCCAAGGCCTTCTCATGGCCCCTTCTGGCTCAATTAATTTCATTCTTAAGTTGCTTCCTGCTAGTCTTATCATCTTCTGGATCTCTACCATTACCTAGTTTTTTTGAATCTTTCGTAAGCTCTTCTTTTCTTCTTAACTAGATTTACAACAGCCTTCGTACACCACGGTTCCTGTACGCTGCCATCCTTTCCCTGTCTCATTGGAAAGTACGTATGCAGAACCCCACACAAATATCCCCTGAACATTTGCCACATTTCTTCCATACGTTTTCCTGAGAATATCTGTTTCCAATTTATGATTCCAAGTTCCTACCTGATATCCTCATATTTGCCTTTAGTCCAATTAAACTGTTCCCTAACTTGTCTGTTCCCTTCCCTCTCCAATACTATGGTAAAGGAGATAGAACAGTGAATACTATCTCGAAAATTATCTTCCAGTGATAGACCTGACACCTGGCCAGGTTCATTTCCAATACCATATAAAGTACAGCCAGTCCCCTTGTAGGCTTATTTACATATTGTGTCAAGAAACCTTCCTGAACACATATAACAAACTCCACCCTATCTAATCCCTTCACTCTGGGGATATGCCAATCAATACCTGGGAAATTAAAATCTCCCACCACAACAACTATGTTATTATTAAACATCTCCAGAATCTGTCTCCCTATCTGCTTCGCGACGTCCCTGTTACTAAAAAAACACCTAGCAGAGCTATTAACTCCATCCTATTCCTAACTCCGATCCGCAGAGACTCTATAGACAATCTCTCCATGACTTCCTCCTTTTCTCCAGCCGTGACACTATCTTCGATCTATAGTGCCACGCCCCCACCTCTTTGAGCTCCCTCCCTGCTCTTTCTGAAGCATCTAAAGCCTGGCAATCGTAGTAGCGTTGCTGCCCTTGCGCTATCCAAGTCTCTGTATTAGCTCCATGTGTTGATCCACGCTCTAAGCGCATTGGCTTTATTAATAATACTCATCGCATTAAAGTGAACACATCTCAAACCATCGGTATGATCGTGTCCCTTCTCTATTACCTGTCTATCCTCCCTTTCGCACTGTCTCTAAGTTTTCTCGATTTGTGAGTCAACCTCCCTTTTCTTCGTCACGTCAATTCCGTTCCCATTCCACAGCAAATTTAGATTAAGTTCCCCCCAATAGCCTTAGTGGACCGCCTCGTCAGGAAATTGGTCCCCTTGGGATTCAAGTGCAACCCGTCTTTTTTGTACAGGTCATACCTGCCCCAGAAGAGGTCCCAATGATCCACGAATCTGAATCACTGCCCCCTGCACCAAGTCCTCAGCCATGCATTTATCCTCCACCTCATTCTATTCCTAAACTGACTGTCACATGGCACAGACAGCAATCCCGAGATTCCTACCTTTAAGGTCCTGCCTCTCAACTTCTTTCCTAATTCCCTGTCGTCGGTTTTCAGGACCTCCTCCTTTTTCCCACCTATGTCGTTGGTACTAATATGTAGCATGACTTCTAGCTGTTCTCCTTCATATAGCAAGGTATCGTGGAGGCGAACAGGATCATCCCGTAACCTGGAACCTGCAATGCAAACTACCATCCTCGTTTCCTTCCTGCATCCACAGAATCGCTTGTCTGACACCCTAACTATAGAGTCCCCTATCACTTCTGCCATCCTCTTCCTTTCCCTACCCTTCTGGGCTACAGGGCAGACTCTATACCAGAAGCGCGATCACTGTTACTTCTCCTCGGTAGGACGTCTCCCCGAATAGTACTCAAACAGGAGTACTTATTGTTAAGGGGAAAGCCACAGGGGTACACTCCAGCATCTGCTTCTTGCCCTTCCCTCTTCCTAACTGTTATCCACTTATTAAATTATAAATAAGCATTCTGTCAGTATATTCGTGTCCTTTTTGACCCAGGTATCATGTTGCTGGATACGTTCTTCAGCAAGCCTAGTAGTTGGAATAACAGTAACGGCCAGTTGGAGATTACTGGCCAGAACCAGTGTCACTATCAGGTTTAATTTCGCCGTTGTGTTTATGTAGCCTGGTGTACACTCGCTGAAACCAAGCATCTCTTTTCTTGTCAGTAAGGATGTATGGAAAGGAAGATTACCCTTCGATAAATTTAGCCATTAACATGCGAAGTACTTTTCAGGCATAAGACTCTTCACATGGCAAGCAGGCAAAGTAAAATTACACTCTATAAATGAATTGCACAGATGAACAAATTAAAGTGCATAAATTAAATAGTGTATATTACAGTACAAATTATCAAGTGATACTTGGAATGAGATCCGGCAGGGAGTTCAGAAGCTTAATGGCTTGACGGAATAAGTTGTTTGCCAACTTAACCGTTCTAATCTTTATGCTTTGGAGTCTCCTGCCTGATGGAGAATTTTTCAAGTGACTGCTGGATGGATGCGTGAGATTTTTGATAATAATTTGGGACCTGCATACGCGCCCCTCCTGATAAATGTCTCCGACGGATGGTACAGAGACACCTATGATTCCGTTAGCCGTTCTCACAGTCTTTTGTCGGTACGTCGGTCTGATACTTTGATACTCCAATACCAGAAGGAGATGCCATATTGATTAAGGAGACTTCTCTAAACATATTTAGCAAACTCTATCCCACCCAGTCTTTGTACAGTGTGGAAGTCCAAGGCAATGTATGGAAAGTTTATATAATCTACTATAACAACCTTGTGTTTCTTGTACGAATCTCTCTACACAACTGTCTCTCTAAATTCTGCGTACTGTTGGGTGGTCTATAATGTAGCCCCATTAACGTGTACATTCCGTTGGGTATTCCTCTTTTCCACCACCAACGCTTCATTAGGCGAGTTATCCAATCTGTCCTGAGTGTGCAGAGCTGTGATATTTTCCTCGACTCGTAAAACAAGAGAACCGCAGAATACTGAGTTGTGAGTCCAGTCCTTTCCGTAACCAAGCCTCACGAATAGCTACAATATTATTATTCCATGACCTGAGTGCATATTCGGTACCTACGGTACATTTTTGCATTAAAATATACGCAGCTCATGACATCAGTCGCATTATGATGAGCTTCTTTGATTCCTGACTTTGTCTGAGATCTTAAAAATATCTGCCTCCCCAATCTCTCTACCAACTTCGTGCCGAGTGCTTGATCCCAGTTGCCCCAGAACCAGACAACCCGGAGGCAAATTACCATCCGGCAATTTCCCACTCGTCCATAGTAAGTACTTCCTGTTCCCCTAAGTAAGGAAACCCCTTTCACTTCAACTCGCCTCTTCTCCCCTCTTTCTTTCTGAATCACAGCACCAGATGCACACATATGACTGCTGTGACATTCTCTGCTCGAGCATCCCCATCACCACGCAACAATACCGAAAATGTTATATCTGTTTTTTGAGGGGGGTGGTCAGCATGGTAATCTCCATTGCAAACTTCTCCTTCCTGGCTATCACCCGCGCTGCATTTTAGTGGTAACTACCACTCTATGTCAGTGCTATCACACATTCGGCATTTTGAATGAGAGCGAGTTCATCCAGATCCAGCGAAGTGCTTCAAGTTGCAAGTGGATTCACGTCCTGCGCGAGTAGTCTTCAAGGACACAGGGGATCTCCAGCCTTCCTGCATCCATCAAGAGAAGAATTCTGCTACCCTTTCTGGCGCCTCTGCTGTTCAAAATGAACAAATATAAAGAAGGAATAGCAATAAGTATACAGTTGGAGGAAAAATAATCTACCTGCAGATTTTAGTTTCAGTTTCCTAACCGTAATAAAGTCACAAAGGGTAAATACTCAAAATCCCTACTCTAGTACTGTCTACTTCAACGATGACATCCCCTGCATGTTAATTCTCTATTACAATTTGTTCCTGCCAATCAGTCGCGATCGCTGATCGGCCAGTGTTCCAAATAACAAAATGCCTTGACTCGATGCCTGATGTACGACACAATATGGTTGTAAATAAAGCATATGGCATGCCTGCCTTTATTAGTCAATGATTTCAGTTCAGGAGTTCGAAACTTATGCTGCAGATTTATAAAACTGTGGTTTTGCCGCGACTGGAGTTTTAATAATATTTCAATTGTGGGCATGGAATTCAATGTCCTTTTGGCGCTATATCCCCAGTGAGGTTCTGTGTAAATGGGATGACGAACGCTTGCGTGCGTTACTTTTATTTCAAGCAAGTAAACTATTGAATTTGTTTAGATACATGGCAGGTGACAGATAAGTCGGATAACATTGTGGTGTAACACTGTGTTTCTTACTCTTCTCCATAACCCTCACCTCTATTGCCGCACATGCCGATGGCTACCAGAGTACTTGCCTTTGTTCCGTCTTTCAATTTGTCCCCATGTGTAGTCCATCTTCGGAGATCCAGCCTTTCCAGTGATCAGATTTTTGTTGCTTCTATTGTTTTTTTTTTCTCTTGGTCTGAGGATTTTCGGGATGTTCATCTCCAAATCTCCTTTCTTTGCAGCCGGCCTTGGGACAGTTCATTCGGGAGTTTGAGATATATATTGTGGCAACAAGATACTTCACAGTTGAATGAGTTCAATTATGTTATTGTATGCTTGGCCTTCAGTAGAAAAAAAACTCTGCCAATATTCGCTTTGAATTTACCATTGCAGATCTTCCGCCTCAAGCCGATATCTCACTGACCCCGGAGCTCCCAGTGTATGTGACAGGGGAATCGATCAATATCACCTGCACTGCTGCGCGTTCTGAGACAATTGGGCACTTCCAGTTGCTGAAGGACTCCGTCGCTCTCTTAAACAGCACCGGAAACCAAGGGGACTTGACCTACCGCATTCAGCACGTATCCGAGTCCACAACAGGCAACTACACGTGCGTAAGGATGTCGCAGATTTCCGGTCGATGGATACATTCGCCTCCCAGCCGTCATGTTAGCGTACTTGTCGCAGGTCAGTTAGATACAACGGGACTGTTGCATTTCGTTTGAGTTAAAGAACTTAGCGCATTTAACGCGATGAAGATGAAAATGATTCCTAATGTACAGCAGTATCTGCAGTTCACCGTCCTGTTTACTGGAAAGCTAGCGATATTTTATTGACCTTATTAAGGTCCTCTCTTTTTTTTGTCTCGATAAGTCACCACTATATGCAGATAGCAGCGTAGCCCTACATTTACAGGGGGAAAAAACATAATAAACAAAGAGCGCCGAGTGTCTTCACCTGGGTTGTAATCTTCTCAGTTCTGGATGTATAAATTATGCGGCACTTGGTCAAAAATTCGAGACGATGAACTCACGTATTCACCACGTATTCGCATTTTAATTATGGGTATGGAATTCAGGGTCTTCCTGGTAAGAAAAGCCCAGATGGCACTTGCCTACATTTTACTTTATCGCAAGTAAATCACTGAATTCATTTGCGTACGTGCTGTTTGTGAATTAGGTGCATAGAAATATGGTGTGTCAGATTGTTTACCAAGAATTATTTTACAGATGTAGAGTTTCATTTTGATATTATAATTTCCTTTCTTAATCACTATCCATGAAAATGACAATGCGATATTTTTATTTCAGATCTTCCGCCACCACCGCAAATGTCCTTATTTCCGGAATATCCTGTGTATGCGCCAGGGGAATCTATCACTATCACTTGCACTGCTGCCCGTGCCGATTCAGCAGGCCAGTTTCAGTTGACAAAAGACGGTGTTCCTCTCATGAACAGCACCGGAATACAAAGGGAGTTCACGTATCACATTCAACACGTGAGCAAGTCCAGAGCTGGCAATTACACCTGCGTCATGTCGACGCATGTCTCCGGTCGATGGATCGAGACACCAGCCAGCCATCCTATTAGCATACATGTCACAGGTCAGTCAGACACATCGCGAATGTAGGGTTAAGTCTGAAGTAAACAACTTAGGACATTTATTATGATGGAGATATGGAATTAATTATCTGTTACCACGGCAACTAAAACTCACCTAGAAAGCTGATAATACTTCTTTGCCGTTCATTAATTCATCGATCAGCCAATACAATATCCATGTCTGAGCGTGATTTCATTCTACGTTCGAGATGGACATTTTAAGAAGTACTTAGTCAAAAATTCATTTTTGCCAACTCCCTTCATCTCTCCAAGATCATTATGCGTAGCTGTATGCTGAACTGTAGATATCTTGTGATATGTCTCTGAGGATATTCAACAATATATAGCGTTTAATTTACGTGTACAGAATTTAGCGTTCTCCCAGCACTAACTCCGTACATGAAAAAATATTAGTACTTGCTTTTGTCCCGATATTATGGCATCTGTACATTTGTGGGTACTGTGTTTCATGGAATAAGCATGTATAGCTTTTTAGCAGGCAAAGGCTTCAGATATTTTTGGCGGCTATATTCCTAATTCTTTAAAATAATTCACAAATAAAAATATAAAGAAAAGCACGACCCTAGAATATCTAGTAGAAAAATACAAGGGCGGCAAGGTAGTGCAGCGATTAGTATGAAGATGTCCTTACTTCTCTCCGTGACCGTGTGTTTTTTGTTTTGTGCGATCCGGTTCCGCGCACATTCCAAAGAAGTACCGGATAGGATTAGTAACATTCTGCATACAATATTGTTGTTGGCATCTTTGCGAGACTTGTGGCTGCCAACGACGCATTTTACTGTATGCTTCCTTGTACTTCGTTGACAAGTGAAGGTGACAATTATCCCTTTGACTCTTCTTCCCATGGTACGTGAGATGGAAATTGCGCAAGGAATGAGTCATTTCAAGAATGAATGATGCCCTAAAGTAACAAACAAGATTGAGATATTATATCTTTGATCAAAATCACTGCTCATTCATTTCAGCTCATTCATTTGTTTTTTGCACACAACTTCCCCGTGTACCCTCTGACATTGAGAACAACTCATTAATTTTATTAACGTACCTTTTCATGTATTTTGGTTTCATATCCCTGGGACTGTTGTGGTGCCTGATCATTAGATTTTCCAGACTTCATGAAGCAACCATAATCGGCACCATTGCCCACTGGCAATTTGCTGATGCACCGAAGCGAAATAAAATGTGCCAATAACCCGTTGAGGAAAAAATACGTGTGTGAGAGAGAAAACATTGAGCTTAAAGCTGGAAAAGTCTGCCTTCTGAGCTTAGCGGGGGCAGGGGAGAGAAAAATACTGCCATAAAAATACCTAAAACAACTTAAATCGATTGTCCCCGACCGTCTTAGTTTTTAAAATTTGCAACATAATTAGAAAATAAAAAAAAAAACTGGTGAAACACACAGAAATTGAAGAAAATGCCAGCAGGCGCAGGATATAAAGTTCGGATAAACTTCTCAGTATTGAATACGATCATGCTTCTTGTACACTTATCTTAAATCTGTTTCCACATTCAGATCCTAACGGGCTCAGATCTCAACATTTTCAATCATGTATCATCACCTTAAAATATTGAACGATGAAATGCAAATCACCCCTTTTTCTTCTGAAATCCATTGAAAACGGATTCAAATCTTTGAACCACTGTCATTGGCCTGGTAACTGTCGCGGTGTTTCCGTCGAATTCAGTACTATTTATTTACAACTATTTATGAACGGACCACATACAATCAGATTCAGGATTGTTATTAGACAAGTGCCGTATGATTTCTTACTGGCGTAGGTAAAACCGATCTCCATTACTCTGAACGGATTTTAAAAGCTGCAGACTCACGACCCGCCTTCATTACAACTCATCTTCTCAGTATGTCTTTTCTGCGTAGTTCATCCTCTTTTGTGCATAGTATCTTTCTTCCACACTTTTGTAGTTCTTCTCTTTGCTGCAAATATCTGCAAAAAAACTGAATCACAGGGATTAATATAATAATATGCACGTTCTTTTATAATACTTTTACTTTAAGTTTGGGCATATCTGTCAGAGAAGAAAGTTACGAAGTGCTCCACATAGAAAGTTACGAAGTGCCATTTACTCCATGCATAAGAGCAAAGGGAAAGTAATTTTTCGTTAATTCCAGCTCCTTCATAACAGAACGTTGAATTCGGTTTCAGGTTATGTGGATTTTCTGGTGTAGTCTATTTTGTCATATGCTTTTGTGATATCATTCTGGAGGAACGTTGTCTCATTTTTTAACTGCATTGCATTTGTGGTTTCTAAATGACAATAAACTGAATCTGAATCTGAATCTGAATCTGAATCTGAATCTGAATCTGTGGTGTTTGTTAAGTATTTAGTCCGACATGTCACCTCATGCTGTGTTTCCACCAATTAATCAATGCAGCGGTAGATGAGGGAGAATACTCCTTTCGTTGACTTGAACACGCAATCATAGTAATTCTTCTGCACATCTCGTTTCAGATGCTCCCTCTCGACCCAAAATCTACAAGAGTCCTGATCTTTCCGTCTATGTGCCAGGGGAAACAATCAACATAACATGCGTTGCCGGACATCCTATTGAAAATGGGCTGCTTCAGTTAACGAAAGACTCCGCTCCTCTCATGAACAGCAGTGAGCACCAAGATCAACAACGAGGTGTCAGTTATATCATAAAAAATGTGAGCAAAAGTATAGCCGGCGTCTACGCCTGCGTGCTGCAGACTCAGATATCTGGTCGACAGATAATTTCTCCTTATAGCCAACCTGTTCAAGTTATAGTCACAGGTTAGTGACACGCTTTATTTCTGTAATTGTTCGGTGGTATTTGATCATTGAACGTAATCTAATACAACAGAGGAAACTGGAATTTGATCCACAGTGTTCCAGCGAGCTAGTTACGTTACTTATCGAATGTCCAACTAAATTAACCCTCTTTGTCGACAGAATGTACATATCGTTTGATATCCTGCATGATTAAGTGCTCAAAAGGCTCGAGAATGTCATTAGCATATTTAGCTCAATCCCTATTCTCCACCATTAGGCAGCATAAACGAAACTCTATGCCTAAAATGTTGACACCACTGCTTATAATTTCCTATTCTCGCCTTAAATGCAAGCCCTCTGATATGAGAAATCTGAACCCTAGAAAAAAGAAATCACTGGATGTCTGTTCAGTTTATGAATCGCATAATTTTATAAATAACTACCAGATCTACCAGACCAACTATCAGATTTCCGCTTCCTGGTTATCACCTAGCGCTGCATCGTAGGGGTATCAATCACTCTATGTCAGTGTTATCACACATTCAGTATCCTGAATGATAGCGAGTTCATCCAGCTCCAGCAAAGAGCTACAAGCTGCAGCTGGATTCACGTCCTGCGCGTGTAATCTTCAAGGACACAGGATGTCTCCATCCTTCCTGCATCCATCAGGAGAAGAATTCTGCTACCCTTTCTGGCGCCTCTGCTGTTCCAAATGAGCAAATATAAAGAAAGAGTAGTAATACGTATAGTTGGAGAAAAATAATGTACCTGCAGATTTTCTTTTCAGTTTCCTAACCATAATAAAGCCACTACGAGTAAAGACTCAAAATCCCCAGTCTATTACTGTCTACTTCAACGATGACATCCTCTACGTGTTAATTCTTTATTACAATTTGTCCTTTGCCAATCAGTCGCGATCGCTGATCGGCCAGTGTTCCAAATAACAAAATGCCTTGACTCGATGCATGATGTACGATATAATATGATTGTAAATAAAGCATATGACATGCCTGCCCTTATTAGTCAATGATTTCAGTTCAAAAGTACGAAACCTATGCTGCAAATACTGTGGTTTTGCCGCCTCTGGAGTTGTAATAATATTTCAATTGTGGCCATGGAAGTCAATCTCCTTTTGGCGCTATATTCCCCAGAGGGATTCTGTGTATATGGGACGACGAACACTTGTGTGCGTTACTTTTATTGCAAGCAAGTAAACTATTGAAATTGTTTAGATACGTGGCAGTTGACAGTTACGTCGGATAACATTGTGGTGTAACACTGTGTTTCTTACTCTTCTCCATAACCCTCAAATCTATTGCCGCATATGCCGATGGCTACAAGAGTACTTGCCTTTTTTCAGTCTGTCAAGATGTTCGCATGTGTAGTCCATCTTCGAAGATTTATCGTTTCCCAAGGATCAGGTCTTTGTTGCTTTTATTGGGTTTTGCTCTTGGTCTGAGGATTTTCGGGATGTTCATCTCCAAATCTCCTCTCTTTGCAGCCGGCTTTGGTACAGTTCATTCCGGAGTTTCAGATATATATTGTGGCAACAAGATACTTTACAGTTGAATGAGTTCAATTATGTCATTGTATGCCTGGCCTTCAGTATAAAAATCTCTGCAAATATTCGCTTTGTATTTACCATTGCAGATCTTCCGCCTCAAGCCGATATCTCACTGACTGCGGAGCTCCCAGTGTATGTGACAGGGGAATCGATCACTATAACCTGCACTGCTGCGCGTTCTGAGATACTTGGGCATTTCCAGTTGATGAAGGACTCCGTCACTCTCTACAACAGCACGGGAAACCAAGGGGACTTGACCTACCGCATTCAGCACGTATCCAAGTCCACAAGAGGCAACTATACGTGTGTAAGGATGTCGCAGATCTCCGGTCGATGGATACATTCACCTCCCAGCCGTCCTGTTAGCGTAATTGTCGCAGGTCAGTTAGACACAACGGGACTCTTGCATTTCGTTTGAGGTAAAGAACTTAGCACATTTAACACGATGAAGATAAAAATAATTCGTAATGTACAGCAGTATCCGCAATTCGCCGCCCTGTTTACTGGAAAGCTAGCGATATTTTATTGACCTTATTAAGTTCCTCTCTTTTCGTCTCAATAAATCATCACTATATGCAGATAACAGCGTTGCTCCTGATTTACAAGGGGAAAAAATTCGTAATAAACAAAGAGCGCCGAGTGTCTTCACTTTGGTTGTAATCTTCTCTGTTCTGGATGTATAAATTATGCGGCACTTGGTCGAAAATTCGAGACGACGAACTCGTTTTCACCTGTAGAACTTGAAAATTCATATATAAGCATTTGTAGAACGTCTCCGAGAAGCTTCACCACTCATTCCTATTTTAATTATGGTTATGGAATTCAGTGTCTTCCTGGTACGAAAAGCCCAGATGGCACTTGCCTGCATTTTTTTTTATCGCAAGTAAATCACTGAATGTATTTACGTACATGCTGTTTCTGAATTAGGTTCATAGAACTATGGCGCGATGGATTGTTTACCAAGAATTATTTTACAATTGTATAGTTTTATTTTGATATTATAATTTCCATTTTAATCACTATCTATGAAAATGACAATGCGATATTTTTATTTCAGACCTTCCGCCACCACCGCAAATTTCCTTATTTCCGGAATATCCTGTGTATGTGTCGGGGGAATCTATCACTATCACTTGCACTGCTGCCCGTGCCGATGCAGCTGGCCAGTTTCAGTTGACAAAAGATGGTGTTCCTCTCATGAACAGCACCGGAATACAAAGGGAGTTCACGTATCACATTCAACACGTGAGCAAGTCCAGAGCTGGCAATTACACGTGCGTCATGTCGACACAGGTCACCGGTCGATGGATCCAGACACCAGCCAGCCATCCTATTAGCATACATGTCACAGGTCAGTTAGACACATCGTGTTTAGTCTGAAGTAAACAAATTAGGGCATTTATTATGATGGAGATATGAAATTAATTATCTGTTACCACGGTAACTATAACTCTCCTAGAAAGCTGATGATATTTATTCGTCGTTCATTAATTCATCGATCAACCAATACAATATCTATGTTCTAGCATGGTTTCATTCTACTTTCGAGATGGACATTTTGAGAAGTACTTGTTCAAAAATGCATTTTTGCGAACTCCCTTCACCTCTCCAAATCGATCATTATGTGTAGCTGTAATGCGAACTATAGATATCTTGTGGTATGTCTCTGAGGATATTCAACAATAAATAGCGTTTAATTTACGTGTACAGAATTTAGCGTTCTCCCAGCACTAATTCGGTTCATGAAAAATTATTAGTACTTGCTTTTGTCCCGATATTATGGCAACTGTACATTTGTGGGTACTGTGTTTCATGGAATAAGCGTATATTGCTTTTCAGCAGACAAAGGCTTCAGATATTTTTGGCGACTCTATTTCTAATTCTTTAAAATAATTCACGAATAAAAATATAAAGAAAAGCATGACCCCAGAATATCTAGTAGAAATACACAAGGGCTGCAAATAGTGTAGCCGTTCGACTGAGGATGTCTTTAGTTCTCTCCGTGACCGTGTTTGTTTTTTTTTGTGCGATCTGGTTCCGACGCACATTCCAAAGAAGCACAGGATAGGATTAGTAACTTCATGCATACAATATTGTTGTTGGAATCGTAGCGAGACGTATGGCTGCACCCAGTACAATCGTCGCCAACGACGCATTTTACTGTATGCTTCCTTGTACTTCGTTGACAAGTGAAGGTGATATTTATCTCTTTGTCTCTTCTCCTTCCCGTGGAACGTGAGATGGAAAATGCGCAAAGAATGAGTCAGTTCAAGAATGAATGACGCCCTAAAGTAACAAACAAGATTGAGAAATCACATCTTTGATTCAACTCACTGCTCATTCATTTCAGCTCCTAATAATACATAATAATCCTTTCAACTTGCTTTTTATGACAGTTGATTTATTCCAACGATTATACTGCTGAGGTTTTTTTGGGGAGCTACAGATTCATAATGTAAGGTAGCGGACAAACTCTGCATAATATTCCACGTGTATATTCACCATTTCCACTTTATATTGATAAACAATTTCTTCTTGAAATCAAACGCATTCGAAACTTACCATTGCATTAAGGTACCTGCTAGTTTAGTCAGCCTTAATATAGACGGGCTGTATCCATTTCCTCAAGAACTGACGGTGAGATGAACTGTTACCCTCACACAGTCGCTGATAACATAAGGAAATACATCTACATATCCTATCTTTTCGGACATTCGCTCTCCTACTAAAATCACGTGGAGTCCTAATTATCCAACCTATGTACTTGGTGAGGCAATCAACATTACGTGCACAGTTGGGCGACCCGGAGAATTTGGGCTGCTTCAAGTAACGAAAGACATCGTCCCTATCCTCGAGAGCACTGAACACCAATCAGTCGTCACCTATTTCGCGAGAGAACAGAATTATAACATGGCAGGAGACTATGCACGTGTCTTGCTGTTGCAATTATCCGGTTGATGGATACGTTCCCCTGACGGCCTATTCATGTAATTGTCACTGATGTGTAAGAAAATTCATGCATATGCACTTGTCGATGGCATTAGAGTAGCATTAACCAAAGAAACTTCAGAACACTATTTATTGTTTATACGACTAAAAGAGGATCAATTTTAGTTAACTGAATTTTTCAAAGTTCATTTACTTAAATGTTATCCGTGTTCCTTATTCACAGACCCTTCACCTAGGCCATACGTTTTAAAGATTCCTGATTACCCAGTTTATATTAATGGAGAATCCGTCACCATTACCTGCGCAACTGCAGGCCATGGCTCTACTGGACAGCTTCAGTTACTGAAGAACTCTATTCCATTCATGAACAGTACCAGTGACCAACAAAAGTTCGCCTATCGAATTAGCAACATGAATTCTAACAACGAAGGAAACTACACCTGTGCCCTTCTGACTCAGGTCTCAGGTCGATGGCTCCGTTCATCCGCTAGCCAATCTGTTCAATTAATAACCACAGGTCAGCTGCGTATTACTGTTCTCTAATTGGTACTCAGAAGAAAATGTAGGCAATATGATAGCGGGTAATATAGCCTAGTTATCCTTCGGTTGCAACATGTTTGTTTTTTTTTGCACACAACTTCCCCGTGTACACCCTGACATTGAGAACACTTCATTAACTTTATTATCGTACCTTTTCATGTATTTTGATTTCATATACCTGGGATAGCAGGACTCCCGCACTAACAGGGACTGTTGTGGTACCTGATCATTAGATTTTCATGACTTTATGAAGCAACCATAATCAGCACCATTGCCCACTGGCAATTTGCTGTTGCACCGAAGCGGAGTAAAATGTGCCAATAACCGGTTGAGGAAAAATACAAGTGTGAGAGAGAAAACATTGAGCTTAAAGCTGGAATTTACTGCCTTCTGAGCTTAGTGGAGACAGGGGAGAGAAAAATACTGCCAAACCAATACCTAAAATTGATAATCCCCGTCCGCCTTAGTTTTAAAAAGTTGCAACATAATTAGAAAATAAAAAAAACTGGAGAAACACACAGAAATTGAAGAAATTACCACCAGGCGCAGGGCATATGGTCCTGATAAACTTCTCAGAATTGAATACGATCATGCTTCTTGAACGCTTATCTTAAATATGCTTCCACATTCAGATCATAAAGGGCTCAGATCTCCGTGTTTTCAATAACGTATCACCACCTTAAAATATTGAACGATGAAATGCAGATCACCTGTTCTGAATTCCATGGAAAACGGATTCAAATCTTTCAACCTTTGTCATTGGCCTGGTAACTGTCGCGGTGTTTCCGTCGAATTCAGTACTATTTGTTTACAACTATTTATGAATGGATCATATACCATCAGATTCAGGATTGTTATTACACAAGTACCGTATGAGGTCTTACTGGTGTAGGTAAAACCGATCTCTATAACTCTGAACGGATTTTAAAAGCTGCAAACTCACGATCCGCCTTCTTTACAACTCATCCTCTCAGTATGTCTTGTCTGCGTAGTTCATCCTCTTTTGTGCGTATTATCTTTCTTTTACCCTATTATAGTCCTTCTCTTTGCTGCAAATACCTGCAAATAAACTTAATCACAGGGATTAATACAATAATATGTACGTTATTTTAAAATACGTTTTCTTTAAGTTTGGGCATATCTGTCAGAGAAGACAGTTACCAAGTGTTCTACATAGAAAGTTACGAAGCTCCATACACTCCATGCATAAAAGCAAAGGGAAAGTAATTCTTCGTTAGTTCCTGCTCCTTCATAACCGGACGTTGAATTCGGTTTCAGGTGTTTGTTAAGTAGTTAGTCCAATATGTCACCTTATGCTGTGTTTCCACCAATTAATCAATACAGCAGTAGATGAGGGAGAAAACTCCCTTCGTTGACTTGAACGCGCAATCATAGCAATTCTTCTGCACGTCTCTCGTTTCAGATATTCCCTCTCGACCCAAAATCTACAAGAGTCCTGATCTTTCCGTCTATGTGCCAGGGGAAACAATCAACATAACATGCGTTGCCGGACATCCCATTGAAAATGGGCGGCTTCAGTTAACGAAAGACTCCGCTCCTCTCATGAACAGCAGTGATCACCAAGATCACCAACGAGATTTCACTTATATCATAAAAAATGTGAGCAAAAATATGGCCGGCGTCTACGCCTGCGCGCTGCAGACACAAATATCTGGTCGACGGATAACTTCCCCTTCTAGCCAACCTGTTCACGTTATAGTCACAGGTTAGTGACACTTTTTGTTTCTGTAATTGTTCGGTCGTATTTGATCATTGAACGTAATCTAATACAACAGGGGAAACGGGAATTTGATCCACAATGTTCTAGCGTGCTAGTTAAGTTACGTATCAAATGTCCAATTAAATTAATACACTTTGTCGACAGAATGTACATATCGTTTTATATCCTGCATTATTAAGTGCTCTAGAACTTCATTATCATATTTAGCTCAATCCCTATTCTCCACCGTCAGGAAGCATATTTCAGGCAGACAACACTCTCTGCCTAAAATGCTGACGCAACTGCTTATAATTTCCTATTCTCGCCTAAAATGCAAGCCCACTGATATGAGAAATCTCAACCCTAGATTAAAAAAAAGTCACTGGATGTCTGTTCACTTTATGAATCGCATAATTTTATAAATAACTACCAGATCTCACCACAGTCTCTGCAGCTCGAGAGAAAACAACGCAGGTTTCTCCACTCTCACTTAAAATGCCTTTTCTTAAATCTAAGCAGCTTCCTGGTAAATATCTGCTTCTCCTTAGCCATACATTGTTAAGAGTTCCGCCTATTCGACATACATTAATGGAGTATCGGTCACTATTATCTTCACGGTTAAATGTTGCGATTCCTTTTGATGAATCCAATTATTATAGTTCTCAATAGCAAACATGAACAACACCAGTGGTCAACAACAGTTCATTTAGCAAATATAAATATAAATTCTAACAGAAAAGGAAACTATTTGCGGGCCCTTTTGGCCCAGGTGTCATGTTGATGGATGCGTTCGTCAGCTAGCCAAGTATTTCGAATAATAGTAGCGGTCATTTGCAGTTCACCAGTCAGAACCAGAATCACAATGAGGTTTAATATCGCCGACATTGTTAACTAGGCTGGCGTAAACTCAGTGAAACCAAGTTTCTGTCTATGTCAGTCTGGATGTATGGAATGGAGGAATATCCGCCGTTAGTTTAACCCCCTGACATACGAAGTACATTCTCAAGTACTGCGTAGAAATCTCTACAGAGCAAGTAAGCAAATTAAGATATAACTCCACAATTGAATAACACATAAATAAACAAGGTAAAGTGCATAAATTAAATACTACATGCTACCGTACCAATTATCCAGTGACACTTGGAATGAGATCCGGCAGGGAGTTCAGAAGCCTAATGGCCTGACGAAAGGAGATTTTTATCATCCTAACCATTCTTTCCTTTATACGTTGGAGTCTCCTGCTTAATACTAGAGGCTGTTGAGTGGACGGGTAAGATCTTTGATAACTGTGGAGACGCTTATGATTCTGTCAGCCGTTCTCATAGTTCTTTGTACGGACGTCTGTTCTGATATTCTGCTACTCCAACACAAGATGGAGATGCATACTCATTAAGGAGACTTCCTTGAACACATTGAGCAAACTCTATCCCACCTAGTCTTTTTAAAGTTTGGGAGTCTACTTCTATAGTGCTTTCCCCTTACATTCCTTCTTCGCCTTTCCTGCCTATCCCCTCCTTGCTTGCACTCCCCCACTCCTCGATCTTTCCCCTTAATGGTTTTTCACATGGCACCTACCAGCCATCTCCCTCCTACCCTCCCCCCACCTACTTTATAGGGCCCCTGCCCCCCCTCTCTTCAGTTCTGACGAAGGTTCTCGTCCCGAAACGTTGATTGCTAGTTTCCAGGGATGCTGCCCGACCTGCTAAGTTCCTCAAGTGTGTTGTGCGTGTAACCTTTATCAGATTCCGCTCCGAGGCATACATTACTATGACTTTGAAAACTGTTACGCGAACAGCAGCAATAGATATGAAATTGAGTCGATGTTTGTTTTAATTAAACAACGATATTTATTAATCTCTACTCAAAACATCGAAAAGTAAACACACGGCTAACTTAAACGGAAGTTAACAGTGTTAAGCGTCTATAGTTCTATCGTCGAACTTGGAGATAAATCTTAACGGAACTTATTCAAGCACAGACTTAAAGTGTTAGTTTAAAGAGTCCAGGTGCTTTATGAAATAATCGAGAGGAGAGACTTTCCGAACCAGCTTTCAATCGATTCTTTTAGAAAGATGATGCAGCTGATGCAGATCCCATCCGCATACTGCCTTTTCCGAAACTCCTGAAGAATAAGATTTCTGAACGTAACTGACCTTTCGCCAGAGATGGTCAACACACACCGGAGACCTTGCAGAGGGTAACCAAAAGTGCGTGCTGCACTTCACGTCAATCACTTTGATACACACAGAATGCAGTTGATTCCTACCCAAATCCTTGGGTTCGCACGAAGCTGGTATCTCTTCACTCTCACTCTCCCTCTACGGTTACAGAACCACCTACTGGGACTCCCCACAAAGAGAAAAAACAACCCCGCAACAAATTATTGTCTCCCATTTATACCAGCGGGAACATGCCATCACGTGACATTACAATACCCTAATATCAAAAGACGACTACATCATGCTTATGAGAAACTCACGGGACAGGTAACAGAACATTAACGTCCTTCAACTCTGTCAGTTCGGAACGATGCAAATATCCCTCTGTGGCCTCTTGAGGAACTGCAGCAAGCTGTCATCAACTCCTGTAAACCCATAACTAAGAGTTAAAGTGGAACCAGAACCCGGATCACAATCTAATTACTGAGCAAACATATCAACTTGTATTGGAGCCGTAACTATTTTCTATTCTCAATCTTCGAACATATATATAATAAAATACTTCCAGTGCCGAAAAGTTAAAATAACAGCTTGTTAATTCCACCAATGGTAAATTCGACGTCATTACTCCGCTGAGTTAATTTTCTTTTCATTTTTTTGCAGGGATTATCCTTTCAATTAACTTAATACCGTATATATAATGTCATTATTTCTCATTTCAGAAGGACTTACTCCCCCCCATCTCTCACTGGAACCCAAGCATTCTATTTATATAGTTGGTGAATCGCTCACAATCGGATGTGCAGTTGAAGATGGGGCTATCAATGGTCAGCTTGAGCTTCTACAGAACTCTATCCCCGTAAGAGTGCAAGAAAACCAGGAGAGCTTCAAATATTTAATTCCAAGCATTAGCGACAGAAATGCCGGAATCTATTCATGCCTCTTTAAGAAACAGGTTTCAGGAAGATGGCTTCACTCCGTTCCAACTGAGTCCACCAAAATAATTGTAACCGGTCAGTAGATTTAACCGAATGCCATCAGTATATGATCGTTTTTAATAGGGCGTTTAACACAAACATGAGAAGTAAATTAAGATAGTATTGTTTTGTTTTCTAATCTTGCTTTTGTTTGTATATAGTAGAGCATATTCGATGTACCGAATAACCTAATGTGGTTCTTATGTCTTATGGTCTTCTTGGAGAGGCGGTAGGAGCTGAGATTGAGGGGAATAATTAACCGGCCATGATAGAATGGTGGAGCAAATTAAATGGGCGAAACGCCCTATTCTGTCCCAATATCTTATGGTCTTATAGTCTTTAGAATTAAAAGCAAAAACGACCATTTGACGCGTGCAGAGTACAGCCGGTGGACCGGAAGAACTGCAGAAGGTCATGGTGAGAATGTACAAATATCTTACAGACAGTGGTGGGAATGGAAGGTAAATCGCTGCAGAGGCAAATCGTAAAACCTTAGTTAATAATTTCCCTCCATATTCCCGTACGTGTTTGGAATGTTGAAGCAAATCTGAGTTGTGTATTGTTCTGCTAACCACTATGCAACTATGCCGAACCGACTGAGGCATATATTTAATTGAATTTGGAAAACCCAGAACGATTGTTTCTCATTTTCTTTGATACCAGATTAAAAGTGAAGTATTTGTCCAATTGAGGATAAAATTAGAAAAAAAGAGAAATTAGAAAAAAAATCCTCAATTGGACTGCCCAGTCTTTCTTTTTCTTTTCTTTTTTTTCTCTTTCTCCTTTTTTTTGTTTCAGTTTAATTACTGGGATTTTTTTCCTTATCTATAAAATTTCTATTTTTTTTAATGATTGCTATGAGGAGTTGTAGTGTTTTTTGACCATTGTATATGTAACAGCATAATATTTTATCTACTTGATTTTGGCATTATATACTTCCTGTTTTTACTATTGCTGTTTATATGTCTTTTACATTATCTACTTGTTAAACTCCTCCTCCGATTTGTATATTCTTTATTTGGAATTCAATAGAAAAGATTGAAAAATGAAATGAAAAATGAAAAGTGAAATGTATATACTTCCAGACAAATGTGCAATAGAACAAAAAGAAGACACTGTACCTATTTTTTGTTTCATTTATTCAACTCCGATGCTATCTTTTTGTTGATTACAAGTATCTATTATTGTTTCAGCAGCGTCAACTCTACCGGAAATCCTGATATCTCCCAATTACCCAGTTTATGTAATTGGTGAGTCCGTCATGATAAGTTGTATAGCTCCACGCGGAAATTCAGGTGGCCACTTACAAATATTGAAAGGCGAGAAATCAATTGCAGATCAGCAGATCGAGCAAGACGGACAAACGCTGAACTATTCCTGTAGGATTGTGACACTGGAGGATGAAATGAGCTTCACTTGTTTGTATGAGACAGAAATATTAGAGCGTTTGATGTCATACAGAGATTCTTTGAAGATAAGAGCAACAAGTAAGTCGAATATTTCCACAATCCCAGAAGTTCTGCAGAAATGTACACCTGTTGTTTGAGAAACATCGGACGACAAGTTATTGCATGTGAAAAGTTTTCAATGCACAACCATTATTCAGGATGTTTACTTTCCTGGGAAAGACAATAAATCTAGGGTTTAGATCTAGGGTTAAAGCTTCTGTCTTGCTAAAAAGGTTTGGCACACCGATCGTTCCCACTTCACCTCATTGTCATTTTTCCCATGCATTGGTAAACGCCCTATATGGCGGCTAACCTTAATTGCTCTATCCTTCGCGGACACTGCCTGATTTTCATGGTATTATTTTACACCCACATTTTTAGCTGTCAGGAAGGATTGGATAATTGTCTTGTTTTTCTTTGCAGCTTCAGAGTCAGGCGAGTATTTAGAGAACAATATACAGTTGTGAGAAGCATGGGCATTGTAGTTCGTCAGTCTGTTAGCCACGACAAAACTGTCAATTGATAAGGGCATGGGTTTAAATGAAAGGATTTTTATAAATGGAATGTGGGAGACGAATTTATTTTTACGCAAAAAATTCCATGAGTCCTCTCGACGTGAAGGTAGGGATGTTAAGGCATTGGGCAACTCATTATTTATAATATGATTTTATTTTCCCCTCTAACGACTTTTTGCTGGATGTTTCGTGATTAAGTTCCAGAACTTGTTATGGAAAACTCAATGTCCGGTGGACAACACACACAAAATGATGGAGGAACTCAGCAGGCCAGCAGCATCTACAGAAAAATGCACAGTCGACGATTTTGCCCGAGACCCTCCATCATTTTGTGTATGTCGCCTGAACTTCCAGCATCTGCAGATGTTCTCTTGTTTGCAGATATCCTGTGGGATAACATTGTTGAATCTTAGTGCGGTTCCACCTAATGTGATTTCAAAACAATTTTCAATATTCACAGCATATGTCATAATGTTGTCAAAATTTTTGGACAAATCATTCCACTTTAAATGTATCAAACTTCATGCATTGGACTTAGGGTTTGCGGTTGAAGCAAACATTTATTGTAATATTCACGTTACACTTCTAAAAGGAGTGATTAGGCGCAATCTTGAGCGGCTGTTATCCCTCTGATCAACTGCAGCGGCATCTTAACGCTGGGTTCGGAAGATCAGATGCAACGAATGCAAATAACATGAATGATATTACAAGATACGCTTGCAAGGGAAGTGATGTTCACAGGGACTATGCAGTTCTGGCCATTGTTCTTCCAGCTCAGATTGCAGGAATAATTCTGCGACCTGATCATTTTTGATCGACCAGCTTATTCGCTTGTGCAAAAGTGCACAGAGCAAACACCATCGCCGCAGATGTGATGAAGGCGTAAGGTGGATGCTGTCCAGCATTCATTCGAGCTGTTTCGACTTGCATGATGTCGATCTGATATCTGGTGATGGGGCTGCGATCTTTCAAATGGTTGGAAAGTTACATGCTCCTCGTTTGTACCTTTGACGTAGCGAGCAGGTAGTCAGCAATGCGTCTCAGGCTACTCAGCACCTCGCCTACTTTAGAGACCACAGTCAGGTCTTGGCTCCTGTGAATTACAATTGCCAAAATATCTATTGCATGCAACTCTGCAATGATAAATCCATTACATCAAAATATGTTTGTGAGCTCATATCTTGTACTTACGAGTCACTGTTTGTAACATCTGTCGGGCTGTTGTTACTGGCCACTTTTCATCTCCTGTTTCATTTTGTCAACCGAGTATAGCAATGCATCTATCAAGAAAATATGCAAATGAAGGCACTGTTCCTTTTAATTGTGCGCACTTTGGGCCTATTATGTCTATACAAATTTCATCATTGGTGTTTTTTTATTATTTCAGATCGCCCACCACCTCCCACAGTCTCGCTCAACCCTAATTATCCGATATATCTGGAAAGAGAAGAAATCAGCATTACCTGCCATGCTCCGAGCCTTCACGGCTATGACCACCTTCAATGGCTCCTACGGTGGAAATTTGAAGAAACAACTAGAAACATGACACAACAACATTTTAGTAATTCATTTACGGTGGTAAATAACAGAACTGAAGGATATTATTCGTGTTTATACGATCAGCAATTATCGGGACGTTGGATAACATCTTTCCCTAGTGACGCAGCGAAAATCCAGAGTAAGTCTTTCTTTTGGAAAAGACTTTTGAATACGCCGTGCTGCTTAACGCATACAATACAACACTAATGATAGAAAACAATAAGTTGCTAAATTTGGTAAATTTGTGAACTGGTTTCCTTTTGTCACATATACCGACGTGCAGTTAAAAAATGTTTTGAATATTTTCTATAGAGTTCATTTCAATATAGCAGTTCATCGACGTAATACTAGCGAAAATAGTAACAATATACACGATAAAGTATTACGTTTCCATCGCTAATGCAATAAAGACAGGCATTAAGTTGTAAGTCTAGAATGTTGTATTCTGTGAGGAGAGAAGTCCACATGTTATGTACTAAAGATGAGTTCGATAGTCTTGTATCTGCGGGATCTAGACAGACTTTCAGCCTTGTTTTAGGTGACTTGGGATATTGCATTTTCTGCTAGATAGGAGGGGTCAAAAGAGAATGCGGTCTTTGATAGTGGTTGTTGCTTTACCAAGGCAGCAAAAATTTCAGGCTGAGTCCATGGGTCGATGGCCTGTGCATACAACACTCTGCAGGTGTGCAGAGACATTATTAATTTTGTACATTCTGCGCTCGTCCTAACACAGCAGTTAAAACTAATGCCAAGGTGTAACTCAAGGTACGTAGAATCTAGGTACGAGAAATTCCTAGATTCACAGCAGTTAACACAGTAGAGTCACGTAACAAATACTAATTAATAAGTTAAAAACACGTGAAATATTATGGAGTAGAAGAAGAAATTGAAAGACCATGGACTATGAACAAGATAAGCATGGTCCCAATATTAATATAGATAACAGGTATCATCCCTGTCACTGCATAACAGCGTTAAACATTTAGGCCTAAACACTGATATTTTAGCGATTGAGAAATGAATGAGTTTGGCTATGCCCTTGCCTCAGGTTTTACTAGCTTGAGCTGAAAAAAAATATACAACAATATTGATTCATTATATTGGTGGTTTCTTTTTGGCAATTTACACGAACTGAAGTGAATTGCCAGCTCTCCACTTCTACTTTCCATTCATTGTTTCTGCACCTACGTAATGAGTTACTTTCCCTTCACATAAAGGACACGTTGTCACGGTCCGGTCCGTAAACACCGCATTCCAGTTCACGATCCGGTCCATGGACTCCGTATTCCGGTTATTTCTTTTTCTCCGTGTTCCGTTAGGCGCCTTGATTGTCTTGTCTTGTCTTGTCCATTCTGCCCCTTTGGGCTATAAACGTGCAATCCCTCATGCATGCAGTTGTAATTTAAATTGTGATGTTTGCGAGCAGCGACTTGAAAGTTTTACTATCAGCCGCAGATTTAATGTGTGACGGCAGGAGGTTCCAAACTGGAATGGTCCTAGGGTACAGTGACAAGCGGTAGCAGTCCTTGTTGGTCTGGATGGTCTAGTAGTTCAGCGATTGGTTTTGTCGGGTTGCTGGTCTATTATTCTGGTTACACAAAAGGAGACAAATATTGAATGGAGTTAATGAATGGCTGTTGTGCGGCGTCTTTGGAAGGTATCCAATTTGAGGTTGAGAAGCATATCTGTAACACTACTGGTCTTTCCATAATCACTGGTTACAAACCTGGCTGCTCTTCTCTGGACATTCTCAAGGTTATTGATGTGAATGACTTGTTAGGGATCCCAAATGGAACTACAGTATTCAAGTACTGGACGGACGAGAGTATTATAAGCAATTTCTTTTGTCGTTTTTGAGCAATTCCAAAAGTTACGCCGTAGAAGGCCAAGGATTTTGTGGGAACTTGAAATAGTTTGGTTAATGTGTTTTGCCCAGCAAAGGTTATCTGAGAGTTCAATACCCAAGTAGGAATGATGTTTTACTTCCTGGAGTGCAGCGTTTCCCATGGAGAACTGATGATGGTAAATACTTTTCTTGTGGGTCATTCTATAATGCAGCAGTTTGAGATGTTCAATTTCATCTGTCAGGAGGACTCCCACTTGCACAACGAGTTAATGTCTTGTTGAAGCGTATTGCACACATTTGGAGAAAGTATGGGTCTGTATGGGAAAGTATGGTCTGACCTCAGATGTTACACAAGTTGGAAGGTCATTTATATAGGTTTAAAAAAGACAGTGCCCAAGACAGTGCCTTTCGATTAATACCTTCTGGTGCTGTTTAGTTAGAAAGCTTTTGATCCAATCCGTGGTAGAGGCTCGGAGGGACCTGATCCTCATTTCGAGTCTGCAACATAATTAGCTCCGGAGTTCAGCTATTCCTTTGCTAGACCGTCATCAGAAACTCACAACAAGAAGTCGTCACCAGAAATCAGTCACAGAAAGCTGTTACCGGAAGCTTGTCACCGGAAGCCAGGCAGGCGGATTCAGGCTCCGGGCTGCCGAGAAGTCTGGACTATCATCCGAGCCGCTGAGAATCGTGGACAAAAGTTGCTTCGGTGCCTGTGGTTGCTTAGTGAATTCAGCGGTTTTCGTGTCCAGCTGAGCTGCCGGCTGTGTGCCGCTGCTCAAAGTTGGGTATTCTGTTTCTTCATTGTCCAGGTCTGTGTTCCAGTCCAGTCAAGTCCGAGTCCAGGCTCTGTGTTCCTGTCCAGTCAAGTCCGAGTTCCAAGTCAAGTCCGAGTCCGAAGTCAAATGAAGTCAAACTTCCAAGTCAAGTCAGGTCAAGTTCGAGTTTCAATTCAAATCAAGTCAAGTCCTAGGTTTAATTCAAGTCAAGTCCGTGTTCCAAGTCAAGTCGAGATCCAAGTTTCAAGTCCGAGTCAAGATCCAAGTCCCGAGTCCGAGTCAAGATCCATGTCCCGAGTCCAAGTCAGGTCCAGGTTTTACTGGTTTGTTATCCAACATTGACGTCCATGTTGACATTTTCTCCTCATTCCTGGCCTTCCAAGTAATTTTCAATACACACTGTTCACTTTATGCTATCTCAGTGTCTGTGTCTTGCACTCCGGTCCGCTCCTAATGCCCCGCTTGTAACACACATATTCAAAATAATGTGACGGCTGCATTCTGCAAACAATTACAAACGCCTCTCCATTCTATGATCTGAGTAGGTTAGTAATTGTTACGATGCGTTGCATATATAACAGTGACTTGAACCGCAGATGCACAATTCAACCGTCCATCCTCTTTCCAATTTTCGAGTGCTAATTGTTAGCTTTTCCTCGTTCTTGCTTTCATCTCGCGGGTTTCTCCCAGTTACTTCTGTTCCCACTTACACTCCGAAGATATGCTACTCGATACTTCAATTGGTACTTTATGTAAGTTGGGCAGTAGTTCTGTATGCTAGAGAAATTAATGCAATGCCGTTGAAAGGGAAGTATCAGTTATGAGAATGATCTTGGGGCCGAGTGAATGCAGCCCATGTTCCTCTCGCACTCGGCTGATGTTACAGACATGTTGGAGGTTGTGCTTAATAATTTCATTTCTGGTAACGATTAGTGAGCGCAGATGCAGAGATGGCCTCTGAGATGTGATGAAGTGCACAGATATTTGTGCAAATATTTGTACTAATTATATTAATTTGTTTCAGGGATAAAGCTAACGGCTGGACTGTACTTCGAGCGTCAATCGGGTGTGTATATGAAAGGAGAAACAGCTGCTATTACGTGTTTCGTCACTCGCCAAAACAGCGCCCACAGTTTCTTGTTCTACAAAGGAAATGCATTGTTGCGATCAGTAGATGTTGGATCCTCTGATCATATGGCCTCGATTGTCTTAAGCAATATTTCTGAAGCAGAGAGAGGCTCTTACACCTGCATGTATGAAGTTATCATTTCTGGACGGCTGTTGCAATCAGACGAAAGTAACACATGCTTATTAGTAGTGGAAGGTAATATTCTCGCATATTTTTTTCTGTTAACGGACAGGGGAAATGATGAAAGAATAATTTATAACTGGTAAATACTATGGAGGTGTTGATTGCACAGGTCATTCCATACACAAGTACACCGTTGTAGCAAAGAAGAAAAATCAGAAAAGAAATGCATAATACAGTGTTATAGATCCAAAGTAAATGAAGTGCGGACTGACAAATAAAGTGCAAGGCCATGTATTGCTAATTTGGGCGAGCAAGCGTTCATCTTTAGGATATTAGATCTCCGATTAACAATCATATACAACTACGATATCAGCTTACTTTAGTCTGCGATACGTTTTCTCTAGCATTTATATCATCGGTTGGATGGAATATGTGAAAATACAGAATAAACGGCTTTCAGTGGCCCATGATTATGTTGGTAGTTTTTCTTAGGTAGTGGGAATTTTGAAGAGAGTCCATTTAGTGGAATCTGTTTTCCCCGATAAACTGGTATAAGTTCAGAAGACGCTGCATTTCTCTGCGGTCTTGTGCAGATGAATTCCTATACTATGTTGTGAGTACTGAGGAATGTTTTCTATGGTGTAAAACACCTGTAAAGAATTGGGCGGATGGATAATTAAGGTTACGTACGAAGTTATCTTAGTCTTTTGATGCGACAGAGAATTTTGAGCACTTTCCTGGCCACAGCGTCTACTGACAGGACCAGGATAAATTGCGAGTGATATACACACATAGGATCATGTAGATCTCAACCATCATCTCCTTTGCACCATTGAGAAAGGCGGTGACCTGTGCTCCGCTATCAGCAACAATGACTGATGATACAAAGATTGGAGGTGTAGTAGACAGTAAGGAAGGTTTTCAAAACTTGCAGGGGGATCTGGACCAGGTGGAAACATGGGCGGAATGTTATGGTGAGGTTGTATAAGTCATTGGTGAGGCCGAATTTGGAGTATTGTGTGCAGTTTTGGTCACCGACTTACAGGAAGGATATTAATAAGTTTGAAAGTGGGCAGAGAAGGTTTACAGGGATGTTGCCAGGACATGAGAAACTGAGTTACAGAGAAAGGTTGAATAGGTTAGGACTTTATTCCCTGGAGCGTAGAAGAGTCAGCGGAGAATTGATAGAGGTATATATGGGTATAGATAGAATGAATGCAAGCAGTCTTTTTCCATTGAGGCGAAGGGAGAAAAGAAACAGAGGACATGGGTTAAGGGTTAAGGGGGAAGTTGAAAGGGAACATTGGGGGGCTTCTTCACACAGAGAGTGGTAGGAACGTGAAATGAGCTGCCAGATAAAGTGATAAATGCAGGCTCACTTTTAACATTTAAGAAAAGCTTGGACAGGTACATGGATGAGTGGTGTATGGAGGGACATGGGCCATGTGCAGGTCAGTGGGACTAGGCAGAAAAGTGGTTCGGCACAGCCAAGAAGGGACAAAAGGCCTGTTTCAGTGCAGTAATATTCTATGGTTCTATGGTTCTGTGATGTTCAGGAGGGAATCACAAGCAGCCTTCTGACTTCAGCGTACATAGTACAGGCACGCTTTGATAAATATGTTCTTGTTCTAATAAAAAGAAAAACAATGATTGGTATATCACTTACAGAGGATTAGATAGAGAAAACCATTTAATCAGATACACCAATTTATGCAAAAGTAGAAAAAAGTAGCCCAATTAGAAATCACAGACGTTTCTCAACCCAATGCCGATCAAACAAGTCGATGAGTAAACGAGGCCTGCAGGCTACTTGTTACACAATTGCATACAATAATGCTAATGACTTTGAGTACTATGGAGAACATTTTAAACGTTTTCATCACCATCTTGTATGAAGGGGCCACTACAGAGGATTTGAGATAACTGTAAAGGGTTGCAAACTTAGCCAGCTCTTTCATGGGCACTATTCTTCCCAGCTTTGAGAACACCTTCAGAAGGCGATGTTTCAAGAAGGTTGCATCATTATTAGGGATACACCCACACCCAGTCTCTCTGCTAACTCATTGCAGCAAGGAGCAGTGACAGGAGCATGAAAACAAATATTCAACGACTTCGCAACAGTTTCATAATGTCCGTCACCAGATATCTTACCGTGCAAAGGACGCACAAATGATTATTTCCTCTAATATTTTTCTATTTTACACTTCTTTTTAAAGTGAATCTCGTAATATATTTCCTATTGTAATTTGTAGTGTTTTTACGTATTGCACTGCGCTGCCACTGCAAAACAATTAATTCCATGCCATTGGTCCGTGCTTATAAACTCGAAGTTGATTCTGAACTAATTTTGTTTATTGATCATTCGGACCAAATTGTGACGAAAAATCGTGGTTGTCTGTGACACTTAAATTCTTTTCATCTAATACCTGAGCACATTTATTTTTGGCAATTTATTAGGTACAATGCAACTTCTACCCTGATTTTAGAATCGTTTAGCTTCAGTTAAACCCTGATCAATTGTTTCCATTGAAATGGTTGAAAACGTACAATCATAGCGCAAGAAGCATCAGAAAATACTTCGACGTTTGAAAACTATTCATTCCATTCACTTTTCTCCACTGCAGAACTGTTGGCACCAACGTTATCAGTGCATTCAACAGATTTGGAAATTGGCGGAGTCATCAGGTTTACCTGCACATGCCCGGGTGGCTACCCGGAAATCATATTTATCTTGCAGAAAGCCAGCGAAGATAATTCCAAGTCACGGGTTATTTCAGCCAGAAACCATTCTGTCACCTTCGACATTCGCAACGTGACTCTTTCTGATGAAGGAGAGTATTTCTGCCGATATCAAGTCGTTTTAAATGGCACTGTGTTGTCTTCAACCTCTAGCTCTCCTCTCTTGGTAACTGTAAATGGTAAGTGTGGTAAACGCAGTGACAGGAATCCGATGGGAATTAATGGCAAAGAAGTTACAGGTTTTAACCAAGTGACAGCGATCAGAATAGTCCTAAGGTTTACATAATCTTTTGTTCTTATTTTCATTTATATCAGCTGCGCTCAATGTACTTGTATCGTTCATGTACAGCGGAAAATACAATCATTTGAAGCGATACTGGAGTGTTAGTATTACGTTTATATCTAACAGCAACCTATACTAGCAGTCAGGTAATTCAGGTAACCTCATGGCCGCGAATTCACCTGTTTCGCTCCCCCGCCCCGACTCCCCCCCCCCCCGATCAGGACCAGGTGAAGTCATGGGAACAGGTGATGGATGTTCGTTTGAGCAGCTAGGGCATATCACAATGCTGATTACGCAACAACGTACACCAGGCAGACAATCGCTGAAGAGTATTGATAACTGTGCGATCCCTCGTTTTATAAAGACACTGCCCACAAAAAAGGCAGTGGTAAACCACTTGCAGACAAAAGTTTGTCAAGAAAACCTATGGCCACGGAGACCATCATTACCCTCGATGATGATGATCTTAGCAGTAATAAATTTATCGGGGAACGTCTGATCAAGTAGATGCCTGTATTGGAAAGCTGTGAATAGTGAAGTGGGGCATTTCTGTTGTTAAAATATAAATATATGGATATATTTTATAAGTAATTCGATTCATCCAGTCATGAATCTGTGCTGTCAGACCCAACTTAATTTGTTAGATTAAAACTTTCCGGACATAATATTTATTTTAAAATGTTTTGTACATCGCTGTAATGTCGGAAGATATACATACTGGAACTTTGAACGTCCAGAGTACAGAACCTGGATCAGGGCATTTGTTAGCCTCTTCTCTGAATGATGTGTTTGATCTAGGAGCGTGGCCTCTAAGTAAAGCACTTATTAGAGGGAAAAAAAAATCCCGGGTCCTGTTTTAAATAGACTCTCAGCCAAAGTGGACTTATTACAATTGCTCTAACTCAGTTGCTGGTCTCTTCACAGTCAAATCCTGGATCAAGTTAATACACCAACATATATATGTGATCGCCGTGGGTGTGCTGGTAATGATCGCAGTTGCAACAGCAATAGTAATAATTATCAAGAACAAGAGGAAAGGTAAGATGATGTGCAGAACTTCTGAATATCAAGGATAACCCATGCAATACTGAATTGGAAGATATGCTTAAAATAATGAATATATAATGTGCAGATATACTGTGTAGTTGGAGTATATGCGTCATTTTAGCAATAACCATCAACGTTATATAAAAAACGTACATGGAACTACACTCGGTGGCCAGTTTATTAGGTACATCCTGTATCTCCTTTGTTATTCCCCATATTTTACATATAGATAGATAGATAGATAGATAGATAGATAGATAGATAGATAGATAGATAGATAGATAGATAGATAGATAGATAGATAGATAGATAGATAGATAGATAGATAGATAGATAGATAGATAGATACTTTATTCATCCCCATGGGGAAATTCAACTTTTTTCCAATGTCCCATACACTTGTTGTAGCAAAACTAATTACATACAATACTTAACTCAGTAAAAAAAAATATGATATGCATCTAAATCACCATCTCAAAAAGCATTAATAATAGCTTTAAAAAGTTCTTAAGTCCTGGCGGTAGAATTGTAAAGTCTAATGGCATTGGGGAGTATTGACCTCTTCATCCTGTCTGAGGAGCATTGCATCGATAGTAACCTGTCGCTGAAACTGCTTCTCTGTCTCTGGATGGTGCTATGTAGAGGATGTTCAGAGTTATCCATAATTGACCGTAGCCTGCTCAGCGCCCTTCGCTCAGCTACCGATGTTAAACTCTCTAGTACTTTGCCCACGACAGAGCCCGCCTTCCTTACCAGCTTATTAAGACGTGAGGCGTCCCTCTTCTTAATGCTTCCTCCCCAACACGCCACCACAAAGAAGAGGGCGCTCTCCACAACTGACCTATAGAACATCTTCAGCATCTCACTACAGACATTGAAAGACGCCAACCTTCTTAGCAAGTACATTCGACTCTGTGCCTTCCTGCACAAGGCATCTGTGTTGGCAGTCCAGTCTAGCTTCTCGTCTAACTGTACTCCCAGATACTTGTAGGTTTTAACCTGCTCCACACATTTTCCATTAATGATCACTGGCTCCATATGAGGCCTAGATCTCCTAAAGTCCACCACCATCTCCTTGGTCTTGGTGATATTGAGACGCAGGTAGTTTGAGTTGCACCATATCACAAACTCCTGTATCAGTTTCCTATACTCCTCCTCCTGTCCATTCCTGACACACCCCACTATGGCCGTGTCATCAGCGAACTTCTGCACATGGCAGGACTCTGAGTTATATTGGAAGTTATATCTCCTGTCTTCATAATGTGGTTACTGAGTTTATGCTCGTTATTCCGCTGCTGTACCCATCAACTTCAAGATTCTTAGTGTTGTGCGTTCGGGTCGCTATTATACACGTCAATGCTATTACATATGGTTGTATGTGGCATTAGAGCCTTCCTGTCGCCTTGAAATAGCGTGACCATTTTCCTCCGACCTAACTCATTGACAAGGCTTTTTCACCCACAGAACTGCCTTTCACTGCATAATTCTCTTCACACCTTTCTCTAGCCATTTTCTGTAAATTCTAGAGACTGTTTTGTGTAATAAAAAGAAAAGAAGGGACATCAATAGTTCCTCAGATACTCAAACAATACCGCCGGGCTCCCACAAATATTCCACGGTCAAAGCCATTTTCAACTTACTTTTCTACAATCTGATGTTAGATCAGAAAAACAATTGAATTTCTTGTCCAGGTTTGAATATTTTCCGTCGTTGCGTTGCTACCACCTGATAGATTACATATCTGCATTATCGATAGGTTTATCGAATAAAGTGGTCACTGAGTGTGTATCTTGTAAGAGCATCATTTTGTTTCCTTTTCGACGTTAAAATGGAGACCGAGGTAGGCGAGTGCCAGGACTCGCTGCTTAAGCGTTCTGAATATGATTGTTGAAATGATCATGTAGAAGCAGGGGTTTGTGAAATCCTTGGGAGGGTTGCAGTACTGAAGAGTGAAGTCGTTTGTCTAGAGCTTCGAAATACGCACACTCACACACACACACACACACACACATTGATATATATACACAGAGAGAGAGAGAGAGAGAGAGAGAGAGAGAGAGAGAGAGAGAGAGAGAGAGAGAGAGAGAGAGAGAGAGAGAGAGAGAGACAGAGAGAGAGAGACAGAGACAGAGAGAGAGAGACAGAGAGAGAGAGACAGCAGATTATACATAATTTTTACAGTACAGTACAAGTTTAGAACTGCAGTATTAACGTCCGTACGGCTCTGTCAGGAATTAAGTCACTGGAGGAGGTAGCTATCCTTCAAGATGAAGATATGAGACATTGGGCTTCCGTACCTTCTGTCTGCTGGTATGTACCCGAACATGGTCTGGCTGGCTGGTGGGAATTCGATAATGGTTAATTCCTTCTTGAAACAGCGCCTACTGTGTAGTCATTGGGGACAGTGCACTCCGCTCTGCAGCTTCTTATACTGTGCCGCATTCGAAGTGCCGTACCAGACCATAATGCAACCGGTGGGAATACAATCAAAAGTTTGAATGTGGAAGTTTTTTCACAGTTCTTACTGACAGGCGGACATCATATGAATGTATGCATGCTGGAGCCACAGACCACATGCTCCAGCATTTTGCACCTGGTGTATTTGGACATTTGCGTTGCCTCACTAAAATCTACGGTGAAATGCTAGCACGTTGCCAAACCCTCAACAGCATTATCTTACATTTATTTTTATATACTGTACTTACTAAATATGCTTCTTCTATAGCTGATAACACATAAGAATGAAAATCGCAACTAATTACAGGTTGAACATCAAAATGAATTCTGGCTAATTGTAGGCTTCTTTGTTCTATCTTGTACAGCTGCTGGATACAACTTCACTGACCTAAACAAATCCCAGTCTACTTCCATGGCGGAGACAACTTTCTGAAACCATGAAGGTTCTGTTGAGAAAGCAATTTGAATAGTTACATGTCTTTCCGAGGACATCTTAAATCTGGCAATATTCCAATATTCAGTCCTGTGTTCTTCAATAGCTTCTGCCTACCGCCACGTTTACAAATACAAAGGGAGATTGGTTAAGCACTTATTTCAATGTCGAATATTTGATAAACTAAATAGCACGAGTATCTTTCTTAAATTTACCTGTATAATACTCATATACGCTTGCCTTAACAATAAAATTGATTTTAAAGATTGTTAAAACTATCATTTAATTCTTATTTTATACCGTTTATTTTTTATATAATTGGACATATTGCTTCATCATTCAAATCATGCAACACATACAATACATAACACATTTAAAATCTTAGCAAGTTTTAAGGGACAGAAAATATCATTTGTCCTTCTAAGAACCAACTTAACAAGTTATAATAGGAGGTAACTCGGTGATTCGTTCTGTTCCATTGATGTCACATTAGCAATGGTTCACCACTTCGTAGTTTTATAAGTACATGTGAATCGGCGAATAACATGTGAAACTCACTGACTAAAGCAGACAGTACAAATACTGACTATGATTATGAAGCGAGATCAAGTGATAGGATCACTCAATCACGTGAAGAAAGAGAACCACGTTCAGGGAAGTCCACATCTGGACAGCTAAAGATATACAAATAGTATGTAACAACACACCAGATTATGGACTTCATTAAAGAAGACAAAGTAACAAAGGGACATAGAGATAAACATGATCGTCCTCGCATGTATATTGAATCAACAAAATGTACAGTGAAACGCATCGTTTGTATAAAATCAAATCAATGAGCTTTGACCTGGGTAGCTCGGAAGACTCTCCGCAGTTCTGGTGCCAACAAAACATGCCCACGAATTCTAAACCCCCGATAGCCAGTTAACAGATGCACACACACGATACTAATGCACAGCAATTACATGTTATTTGCTTAATTTGTTGTATTCTGAATTATAACTGTGTCTCATGCTTATGCCCCTATTTAACTGTCCATCATAGTTTCTTGAGGACCAGTTGACTGATGGACATGCGCAAGTATATCTCCAATTATGGAAAAAAATACAAGGAAACCTGTAATTAAATAGTAGCAATCTTTGACAATGAGATGAAGTGCAGACAAACATATCACTGTTTCTCTTTTATGATCTTGCGATTGTTGTCTTGCCATGCGACAGTAGAGATTGGAGCAGAATGAGGTCGCTGATAAGTGAGTGGCTGGAGAATTGGAGCAGGGGGCAGGAGACTTCTGCCCAAGCAGATATGATCTATAGAAAAGGGGCGGGTTGCACTTGAATTCGAGGAGAAGCCAATGTCCTGCAGCAGGTTTGCTAGAGCTGTTAAGAATGGTTTAAACTGACAAAGCGATGACATAGAGACTCGTATGATAGAGCTGAGAATGTGTCATCAAGTTTACAACTAAATTATGTAATATGGAGTATGAAGGTAAGGAAGAACAAGCAAATGATTAGGCACAATTGCAGACAGAGAGAATAGATAAGTTGTATCACAGAGGCAGAATTCAATAGAGTGAAGAATGCAGGACTGAAGGTGCTGGATTTAAGTGTGCATTGCATGTCAAATAAGGTGGACCACCTTGTGGCGCAATTAGAGACTGGCCGGTTTGATGCTGTGCGCATCACTCAGGGCTGAAAGAACGTCATAGTCCGAAGAATAACATGAAAGGATATGCTTCGTATTAGAAGGTCAAATAAGAAGACATAGGCGGTGATGTGGCTCTGCTGATAACAGAGGCAATTACATCTTTATAAGAAGCACTTATATCTTTAGGAAGCGGTGACAGCGGTACGAAAATTTGAAATATTTATGCGTGGAATTGAGAAATTGCAAAGGGGAAAATAAACGTTATAGAATCATATTTTGATCCATAAATTGTAGCCAAGATGTGCGTTTCAGATTGACAAGAGAGCTGGAAAGGGCATGTAATAAAGGTGAAGTCACGATTGTCATGCGGGACTTCAATATACAAGGAGAATGGGAAAATCAATTTGGGGTCGGATAACATGAGAGGGAATTTGTTGAATGCCTATGAGAAGGCTTTTTTTTTCGAAGAGCTTGCGCTCAAGCCTACTTGGGGAAAGGTTATCATAGATTGGGTGTTGCATAATAGCCCAGATCTTATTAGAGTGCTTAACATAAATGAATCAGGGATCATAATATGCTTGAATTCATACTGCAACTTTAGAGGGAGAAAGCTAAGTCGGATGTATCAGTATCTCAATGGAATAAAGAAAATTACAAAGCCATGAGAGAGGAGCTTGCACAGATCGATCGGAGGGTGTTACTGGCGGGTATGACGAAAGAACAAAGCTGGCTGAAGTTGCTGGAAATATTTTCTAAGATGCCGGATAGATATGTCCCACAGCAGAAGTTTTCAAATGGCAGGGCTAAAATGTTAAGAAAGTTAAGGACTGTATAAAGACCAGAGAAGGGCGGATAAGATAGCAACCGGGAGTAGGCAGCTGAACGATAGGAAAACTATTAAAATTCAACAGAAAACAACTTCAAATGTTATAAGAATGGCAAAGATGAGCTATCGGGACAAACCCGCAGATAATATAAAGATTCAAAAAAATTATTCACTTGTATCAAGAACAATAGGGCGGTGAGAATTGGTATTGCATTACTCGAAAATGATGCTGATGAGGTAAAAGAAATCGCAGATGAATTTAATAAGATTTTGCTTCATTCCTTATTGTGGAAGGCACTAGCTGCAGAACAGTGACAGGGAGCAGGAGGGAGTGGAAAAATGGCTAGACAAACCGAAATGTCTTGGAAAAGACCAGATATACTACTTCCTAGTACTCTGATGAGTTTGCTGAAGAAATAATGGATACTGAGATCCTGGTCTTTCAAGAAGCACTTGATTCCGACATGCTCCTGGACTGGAGGAAAAATTTTAGGCCAGATAGACTAACCTCAGTGGATGCGAAAGTTTTGGAGACCATTATTAATGAAGAGGTTTGGGGGTGTTTGGAGACTAATGATAAAACAAGTAAAAGTCAGCATGGATTCTGTAAAGGAAAATATTGACTGAGAAATCTGTTAGAATTCTTCGAAGAAGTAACAGGCAGTGAACAAAGGAAAGGTAGTGGACGTTATTTGTTTAGATATTCAGAAAGCATTTGAAAAGGCGTCTCACATAAGGCTGCTTAACAAGATAAATTCCCATGTCTTATATGAAAAATAGTGCCAAGGATAGAGGAATGACGAAGAGGCAGACGGAAGCTTGTGGGAATAAAGGGGGGTGTATTTTCTGGTTGGCTGCTAGTTGCTAGTAGGGTTCTTCAGGGGTCATATTGGTATCGCTGCTTTGAACATTTTTTGTCACTAAGTTAGACTGTGTAATTGAATGGTTTTGTGGCAAAGTTTGCAGATGATATTAGGACAGTTGGAGTGGTAGGTAGTACTGAGGAAGCAGCGATATTGCAGAAAGACTTCGACAACTTGGAAGACTGAGCAATATTATGGCAGATGAAATACAATGTTGGGGAATATATGATAATGCATTTTGGTAAAAGGAGCGATAATGTAAACTATTATCTAAATCGGAAGAAAGTTCAAACATCAATGGTGCACAGGGACATATGAGCCCTCGTGAAAGAATCCCAGAAGATTAATTCACAGGTTGAGTCTGTGGTAAAGAAGGCAGATGCGATGTTGTCATTTATTTTAAGAGGAATTGAACAGAAAAACAGGGAGATAATGCGGAAGCTTTATAAGACACTGACCAGGCCGCACCTGGAGCACTGTCAACAGTTTTGGGGCAGTTACCTCAGAAAAGATGTATTATCTTTTGAGAGAGTCCAGAGGAAGTTCGCGAGGATGATTCGAGGAATGAAGGGGTTAACGGATAAGGAAGGCTTGACAGAAAAATGTCTGAGGATCTCTTTGATATCCTCAAAGAGGATATCTCTCTACGAGATATTGAAAGGACTGGATAAGGCAGATGTGAAGAGGGTGTTTCCTCCTCTTGTGCTTCTACTCAGAACTGGACGGCAGAGGCCCAGAACTGAGGGGTTACCTTTTAGCACAAAATAAGGAAGAATTATTTTTAGCCAAACTGTGGTGAATATGAGAAATGCTGGACCATAGGCTGCGATAGAGGTCAAGACCGTGGGTATGTTCAAGAAGGAAGTTGATAGATTCCCGATTGGTCGGGGAATCAAGAGATGTGGTGAAAGGGCAGATGTATGGGTTTGAATGGGATCCGGAATCAGCCATGCTGAAATGGCGGAACGAACTCGGTGGGCTGAATGGTCTAGTTCTTCTCCAATGTCTAATGGTTTTGTGATGGATTTGCTGCGCTGTTATAAACGAGTAAAATCAGATCAATCACCACACACTTCCAACATGTGATCAATGGCAATATCCAGATCATTTCTTTGTGTTTTCTATGTGTATTTTTAATAGTTAGATGTGGCACATCAAAAATCACACCAGAAAATGATTTTGACCAACTGTTAGTAATCGGTATTAGCTCATAACAATTCAAAGATTTGCAGCATATTTTTCAAAGAAAATTTATAAACATTTTATTGACAGTTCTAAAATTATTTCTAGTGTTTAGATATAATAAGATTTGATAAATATGGTCCCTGCAACGTTCGAATTGCCATTTGGCTCAGTCCCTGATGTAAGACGAACACTGGTTTGCATTTAACAAAACAGACTCTGCGTTCCTAACAGAAACCTACTTGAAATAATACGTAACCTATTACGAGAAACATTTTTGTCATCAAAAGGAGCACTAAGATTGAACCCCACCTGCACCAAACTCTCCGAACCGTAAGAACTGTAATTGAAACAATTGGTAATATTCCCGATTGCAATTCAGACCACAATAGAGCACAAGGCAGGAAGAAACACGTGTTCCTAATTACCATAATTCAAGTTTGTCCGAATAGCGAAAGCTCTCCAATCTAAGCAACATCATATTTCTCAGCTCTATAGGACGCATTCATATATGTTCTACAACTGCAGACAACTTTCCAAATTTCATCAGACAGTTCTGTGTCTCGCGTCGTTTATCGACACGCAAAGGATCTATATACCTAATGTATTTATATTTGTTATATTTGTTTTATTATTCTGTTCTACATTTTCTTGTTTATTTTTCTCCCATAGTAACCGAACTGACAGGTATTTCGTTCTCCTTTCCACTTTTGTACTGGAACTGATATCAAGCAATCTTGAATTCAATTGAACTGAACTACTACACGATTGACTATTTTTTTATACTCATTGTCCCGGCCGATGAAAGCATGCATAGTGTATGTGTTCCTTAACATAATATCTACTTACGATACTGTTACGTACCGCGTAACTGGGTTTATAGACCAGCAGAAATAGATTAATCCGTTGGAGTCTGGTGGTACCGAAAACTAAAGGTGTTTATTAGTAAACTACATAATACAGTATCAAAAATGCAAATATACACATAAAACAGGTTAGCAATACTAAACATAGAAGTGTAGGAATAATAATCAACAATAATAAACAAGCTCTATCAATGTCTAGAGGTAAATGAATTGTCATAAGAGAATATAGAGTTCAGTTCAGTTCATGTGTGCTGAGGTAGTTGCGGTTGTTGTATTGTAATTTGTTGGAGAGAGAGAGAGAGAGAGAGAGAGAGAGAGAGAGAGAGAGAGAGAGAGAGAGAGAGAGAGAGAGAGATGTAACAGCTGCAGCAGGCAAACCTTCCGTTGCCTTCTTATTCCGTCGTACCGTTGTGGTCATTCGGTTATGACCCCTCCGTTCTCGGCTAGACCATTCTTCTGTGGTGGACTCCTCACTCTGGCATGAGTGGACACACACAAGCCCCCACCAGTCCTGCCGTCACACTGTGAGCTTTGTTGACCGATCTCCTGATTCGGTCCTCGAAGCCCCCACCTTCCTGTGGGTGCACAACACTCGGTCAGTGTCCACTGGTGTGTCTGAGGGGTGTCTCCCATACCTGTCTTTTATCCCCATTGATGGGGTATTAGCCATCCAGCAGCTCAAAATGACCATGTCCATCAAATCAGGCCACTCCTGCTGTCTCCTTAGGAATGTTAACGAGCAAAGTAACGTCCTTGTAGCGAAAAGTAAACAATCCAGGAAGAAGCCATAATACATAAATCAACTGTGTGTCTCTCTCTCTTATCTGTAGCAGATGTTCCTGCCTCTGTGCTTCATCTCTCTCTCTCATTAGCAGCATAGCAATAGCAATAGTTCATAGTTCTCAAAGGGGGGGGGGGGGGTGGTTAACTCTTCACCCCACTTCCATCAGGTCTGCTCAGCACTCATAGCAATACCTCTTTGACTGAGCTACAGATATCAACTCTCCTAAGGTTCCTGCCATTTTCTGTAAACTTCCCTCTTGTGAGGGAAAAACCTCGCACTTGCCCGGAGTAAAATCCATCAACATATGTATGTAATAAGATATTAGACCCATCGTCTCAGCTTGCTCCTGCGCCACAGAAGGTAGATCTATTGTCTCAGCACGCTCCTGCCCCACCGAACTTATTTCTGCATACCTTGACACTGTTTTATCCCCCCTTGTTCAATCCCTTCCCATCTATGTTCGTGACTCTTCTCGACCTTTGAATTTTTTCAATGACTTTAAGTTCCCTGGCCCCCACCACCTTATTTTCACCATGGACGTCCAGTCCCTATATACCTCCATCCCCCATCAGGAAGGTCTCAAAGCTCTCCGCTTCTTTTTCGATTCCAGACCTAACCAATTCCCCTCTACCACCATTCCCCTCCGTCAAGCGGAATTAGCTCTTACTCGCAATAATTTCTCCTTTGGTTCCTCCCACTTCTTCCAAACCAAAGGTATAGCCATGGGCACCCACATGGGTCCCAGTTATGCCTGCCTTTTTGTTGGCTTTCTGGAAAAGTCCATATTCCAAACCTATACGGGTATCCGTCCCCCTCTTTTCCTTCGCTACATCGACGACTGCATTGGCGCTGCCTCCTGCACGCATGCTAAGCTCGTTGACTTCATTAAGTTTGCCTCCAACTTTCACCATGCCCTCAGATCTGCTGGGTCCATTTCCGACACCTCCTTCCCGTTTCTTGATCTTTCTGTCTCCATCTCTGGAAACTGCTTATCTACTGATATCTATTATAAGCCTACAGACTCTCACAGCTACCTGGACTATTCCTCTTCCCACACCGTCTCTTGCTAAAATGCTATCCATTTCTCCCAATTCCTCCATCTCCGCCGCATCTGCTCTCAGGATGAGGCTTCTCATTCCAGGACGAAGGAGATGTCTTCCTTTTTTAAACAAGGGGCTTCCCTTCTTCCACCATCAACTCTGTGCTCTCAAACGCATACCTTCCTTTTCCCGCACATCTACCCTCAACCCATCCGCCCACCACCCCACTCGGGATAGAGTTCCACTTGTCCTCACCTACCACCCCACCAGCCTCCGGGTCCAACATATAATTCTCCGTAACTTCCACCGCCTCCAACGGGATCCCACTACCAAACACATCTTTCCCTTCCCCGCCCCTCTTTCTGCTTTTCGTAGGGATCGCTCCCTACGCGACTCCCTTGTCCATTCGTTCCCCCCATCAGTTCCCACTGATCTCCCTCCTGGCACTTATCCTTTTAAGTGGAACAAGTGCTACACATGCCCTTACATTTCCTCCCTCACCACCATTCAGGGCCCAAGATTGTCCTTCCAGGTGAGGCGACACTTCACCTGTGTGTCGACTTGTGTGGTATACTGCGTCCGGTGCTCCTGGTGTGGTCTTTTATATATTGGTGAGACCCGAATGCAGACTGGGAGACCGTTTCGATGATCACCTACGCTCTGTCCGCCAGGGAAAGCAGGATCTTGCAGTGGCCACACATTTTAATTCCATGTCCCATTCCCATACTGATATTTCTATCCATGGCCTCCTGTACTCTCAAGAGGAACAACACCAGAGTGCTGGTTAGCCTCCAACCTGATGGCATGAACATTGACTTCACTAACTTCCGTTAATGTCCCTCCTCCCCTTCTTACCCCATCCCTGATATATTTAATTTTTATCCCTCCTTTTTTCTCTCTTTCTGCCCATCACTCTGCCTGTTCTCCATCTCCCTCTGGTGCTCTCCTCCCCCTTTATATCTCCCTAGGCCTTCCGTCCCATGATCCTTTCCCTTCTCCAGCTCTGTATCCCTTTTGCTAATCACCTTTCCGGTTCTCAGCTTTATTCGACCCCCTCCGGTCTTCTCCTATCATTTCGTATTTCCCCTCCCCCTCCTACTTTCAAATCTTTTACTATCTTTCCTTTCGGTTAGTCCTGACGAAGGGTCTCCGCCCGAAACGTCGACAGTGCTTCTCCCTATAGATGTTACCTGGCCTGCTGCGTTCCACTTGCATTTTGTGTGTGTTGCTTGAATTTCCAGCATCTGCAGATTTCCTCGGGTTTACATATATATATATATATATATATATATATATATATAGTCCATGATCTGATCAATGCGAAGTACCACCAGAAACGCACTTCCAATCGGAATAATACACGGACAGCATTGTTTTCTGCTATCTTGAGTAGTTATGTTTCAACACTACTTGCCAAAGCTATATGGATCCAATTTACCAAAATATTCTGATTCCTTCTCCCATGAAAGACATGGCGAAAGCTGTGCCGAAGTATATCTATACAACATGCTGTTCTTCACCACCTTAAAAAAACTGAAACAAGTTTGTGACGCATGGCCTTCTGGTATCACCAAAGACAATTAATTTGCTGATTTGATTAGTCTCTATCATTAGACATTATCTCAAAGAATTTTCCTACCACTGATATAAGGTTCACAAGCTTATAATTATCTGTTTAAGCCCATTGGTTATTTTCCTGCCTGGTGGTAGCTCACCTGTGGAGAAACAGGAATGAAAGCTCTCAGTCGAAATACTTGTAAAGTCCCTTCTTGCCTCTCCTAGTACATGGGATAGTGCCAATAAGGCGCCGTGCTGCGTGTTTTATCTTGTTGCAAACACTGGGCCTGACATCTTTAAACTTACTCTTTATAACGTCGCTCTGCACATTGACATCGCACGATTCAATATCCTGATTTTTTCTATCTAAGTTGTATTAGCTGTCCAGCACAGTGCTATCTCAATAAATCTGGTGTATTTGTGCACTGAATATATTTCGAATCAATAGTGTAACTGAAATGTTGTATAAAGATATTAACGTGTCCTGCAATTTTGCTTGAAATATTTAAGTCGCCCATGTTTTGTAGAAGTAATACCAATATTTGTAAAACTATACCAATAACTACAGATTTGCCAATTGTGTCCCAGAAAATACTGAGGAGAAACAGAATATAATGATCTAAGCATGTCCTGTTAATGTCAAGTTTGCCCTTTTCTTGGACAACATCCAGGGGAGAGTTGCAGCTTGGCCAGCTGCTGGTCTTCCATTAAAAAAAATACCTTGCCCAGGCTTGCGCCCTGGAAACTTTCCGAGGCTCAAATCCATGGTCTATCGAGATTAATGGAGGCCTACGTTAATGTCAAGTAATAAATATTAAAGAAATTTACATATTGGAGTTTACATGTTTCCTAACCTAAAAAAGTAGCTGTTCTGTGTTTCCTGTAGTTGCATTCGTCAATCTGCAATCCACCACAGAAGCATGCTCACAAGGCCGATTTATTTCATTTTGACTCCCGTTTTTCGATCAAGATTTCTTCACTCGTTTTCCCGAGCTGTAATTGCGAGACTGGTGTCGCTGGAGAGCTAAAACCAGACAGATTGCAAATAGCCTTGCCGTCCTCTAAATATCGGTAATCTTTCAAACCGTCCCAATTATTCATTTTACTTCACTTCCGTTCTCCACTTGTTCTTCATGAACAACGATCACTGACAACTACTTGAATTCTGTTCCACTCAGATATAAGAATGTCAGCAAAGTCATATCTTGTGGCATGTTGTTTACCAGAAAAGAAACAAGCATAATGTTACTCTTGTAATTGATTGCTGGCCACGGCATTGCGGCGATTGTTGAAATACAACAATGGCAGGAACAATACTATGCTATTCCTCTGACATTACTCTGGCTTCAAGTCTTCCAGGGAAGGTCGGTAAGAAAATCCCAAGTCATTTTTACCTTGAATACAAGACAATAACTAGGAAGAGAAGAAGAGAAATAAATGATAAATTCATTATTTATGCATCAAATTAAAGAAGGAGCTGGGTGTTGGGAAATGGTAGGGCATTTAGTTATCAGCAACTGAGAAATGCTCGTCCCTTTAAAAATAAACAACAGTTAATGTGGACACGAGGAAATCCGCAGATGCTGGAAATTCAAGCAACACACACAAAATGCTAGTGGAACGCAGCAGGCCAGGCAGCATCTATAGGAAGAAGTACAGTCGACTTTTCGGGCCGAGACCCTTCCTCAGGACAAACTGAAAGAAGAGATAGTAAGAGATTTGAAAGTGGGAGAGGAAGGTGGAGATCTGAAATGATCGGAAAAGACAGGAGGGGGAGGGATGAAGCTAACAGTTGGAAAGTTGATTGGCCAAATGAATAGACAGCTGGAGAAAAGAAAGGGTCATGGGACGGGAGGACTAAGGAGAAAGAAAGGGGGTCGGGAATACCAGAGGGAAATGAAGAGCAGGCAAGCAGTGATTGTGAGATGGACAGAGAAAGGAAAAAGAGAAAAAAGAAAAAAAGGGGAGGATAATAAATAAATAAGGGATGGGGTGAGAAGGGGAGGGGGCATTGGCGGAAGTTAGAGAAATCAATGTTAACGTAAGTGCAGGCGACCTTACGAGATACTTTCCATGTGTCTGAAAGAGCTAAGAAACTTCATTTCTGGAAACTTGAGGAAAAAGTGTTGTATTATCTATAGTAACGTGGAAGATTCCGGAGTAGTAGAGAGCAGGAAATGATTTTCATTCGTTCAAATGCGGAATACGGATTATCTAAATAATTATAGGTGCGTGAACGCTCAGTTCAGTGGTCGGGCTATTACTGGGCAGAATTCTTAGAGACGGGTTTTATACACGCTTGGAAAAATATGACCTGATTAGGAAGAGCCGGGATACGCTTTGTGTGGCTCTATCGCGGCTAGCGGATTTGATAAAAGTTTTTGAAGAACTGATGAATGTGGTTTACAAGGATAGGACAGCGTACACTGTGCACCTGGAATTTTGGCATTTGGCAACTTCACTCTTACCGTGCTAATGCAAGAGATAGGGGTACATGGGATTCGCGGTGATTTGGCTGGCTAAAAGAAGACGGCGAGGAGTGATGAAAAAGTTATTCTGGTTGCGACCAGCGATGTTCCCCAGTTATCAGTGACTGGACCTCTAATGTATCATCGATAATATCCTAAATCGGTCAGCAGATGACTGACAGAATGAGTTAAATCCGGTTATCTGTGAGATACTCCCGTGCAGTTACCCTTAAACGTATCTGGGGTCCAAGCGCATAGCTCTTTGAAAGAGTTCAGACGACTAGATAGCTTGGTAAAGAGGTTGGGTGGTATTCTTCCCCTCAAGCGTCTAATATTGTGTATAAAGGGAAATAAGTCATGTTCATTAATAGAAACATAGAACAATGCAGCACAGTGCAGGCCCGTCGGCCCACAATGCTGTGCCGACCCTTATACCCTGCCTCCCATATAACCCACCAACTTGAATTCCTCCATATACCTGTCTAGTAGCCACTTAAATATTACTAGTGTATCTGTCTCCACCACTAACTCAGACAGTGTATTCCGCGCACCAACCACGCTCTGAATAAAAAACCTTCCGCTAATATCCTCCTTGAACTTTCCACCCATTACCTTAAAGCCATGTCTTCTTGTATTGAGCAGTGTTGCCCTGGGTAAGAGGCGCTGGCTGTGCACTCTATCCATTCGTCTTATTATCTTTTATACCCCTATCATGTCTCCTCTCATCCTCCTTCTCTCCAGAGAGTAAAGCCCTGGCTACCTTAATCTCTGATCATAATGCATAGTCTGTAAATCAGACAGCATCCTGGAAAATCTCCTCTCTACCCTTTCCAAGGTAAGAGTCCATGGAATCACAGGAAAGTTAAAGCCTTGGCTGGTCAGCAGAAGACAGAGAGTGGGAATAAAGGGATCGTATTCTGGCTGGTTGCCAGTTACCAGTGCAGTTCCATAGGGGTCGGTGTTGGGACCACTGCTTTTTACGATGTATATCAATGATTTGGACAATGGGATGAATAGATTTGTGGTTAAATTTCCCGATGATACAAAGATAGTTGGAGAAGCGGATAGTGTTGTGGAAAAAGAGAGCCTGCAGTGAGACATGGATAGCTGAGAATGGACCAAAAAGTGGCAAATAAAATACAATGTTGGAAAGTGTATGGTCATGCACTTTGGTGGAAGGGATAATCGAGAAGACTATCATTTAGATGAGAAGAGAATACAAAATGCAGACATGCAAAGGGACTTGGAAGTCCTTGAGCAGGATACCATAAAGGTTACCATCCAGGTTGACTCGGTGGTGAAGAAGGTGCATGCAATGCTGGCTTTCATTTCGAGACGTATAGAATATATGAGCAGGGATGTGATGTTGAGGCTCTATGAGGCACTCGTGAGGCCACGTATCGTGTGCAATCTTGCGCTCCTATTTTAGAAAGGATATTCTGATATTGGAGAAGGCTCAGAGAAAATTCAGGAGAATGATTCCAAGAATGAAAGTGTTATCGTATGAGGAACGCCTGGCAGCTCTTGGGCTGTATTCCCTGGAACTCAAGAGAATGAGGAGGATCTCATAGAAACATTCCGAATGTTAAAAGGCCTGAACAGATTAGATATGGCAATGCTATTTCCCGTAGGATAGTCTAGGACAAAAGGACACAACTTCAGGATTGAAAGACGTCCATTTAGAACAGGGATACGGAGAAATTACTTTAGTCAGGGTATGGTAAATTTGTGGAATTTGTTGTCACGAGCGGCTGTGCAGGCCAAGTTATTGGCTGCATTTAAGGCAGGGGTAGGTAGGTTATTGATTACCCAGGGCAATAAAGGGTATGGGGATGACTGGAAGAATTGGATTAGCTCATGATTCAATAGCAGTCAACTCGATAGGCCAGTAGCCTACTTCTGCCCCAATATATTATCGTCTTACGGGCTTGAAGTACATTCTGCCAGCACTTTTCCTTTTATTCTTGGCAGTCGCATCAGAACTGTAATCTCGATTTCGGCAAACAACTGAAACATCCGCACTTTCCAAAACATCTCGGCAAATCGTTGCCCATTCTTTTGTGAAAGGAGCTTGCACTCTTTGGAGAAGCGACTGCTCCCGCAAGCCATAGCCCGTGATGAAAATGACTGGAAACAGAGTTGGTCATGACTTGTGTTCTGTATGTGCAGCTTTCATTTGTCTTCTTCTTTTGCTTCACAGCTCTGAAAGAAATTTTGGAGGAAATTATCCCGATATGAAAAGAAGAGTGTGAGGGACGTATTAACAACTTTCGTTTCATTGCCTGTACGCCAAACACTGCAGGCAAGTGATTTCTGTCCGCAAGTACTAAATCATTGCAAGCAAGGTAGGCTTTAGACATTGAGATGCTGGAATGTGGAGCAAGACGCGGGGTGCTGGAGGAACTCAAAGCCAAGGTTGATCAACTTGAATGGAAAGGAAAGCAGTGAATACTCAACACAAAAACAATCCATGAATAATGAAAATCCATTAAAAAAAACAGAAAATGGTGGAAAATTCATCAGCAGAGGGGTAGCTTTAACATCGTCAAAGTTACAGGCTGGAGACCTTCGCTGGAATTGAGCAGAAGGCAATATAAGTGAATCTATTAGTTCAGTGGAAGGCGTTTACGCTTTTTTTTCATGAGAGAAACCGGATTGTCAATGCAAAAAAAAAGATACATGGTTAATAATTATGGGTGAGGGACTTGGATATCCAGAAGAAAGGAATCGTGTGTTTAGTATTACCGTAGATTGAAATAGTGATCCACCTTTCTGCAGGAAGACAGGTCATCATCATCATCTTCGCAGATACAGTTATGGACCGGCATTTGTGCTACTTCAGATTCAGAAGTCAACACCCGTTGAATGATTAAAATATGTGTCTCATGAGAACACCACTAATTGTTTTCATACCAATTGTGCTACTACAAATTTAACTGAAGGTTTTAATGTGAACCAGTCTATATGAACTCAGCTGTAAACTAAAACCGACATGTGTGTGATGAACTTATAAAAGATAAATTGTCCTCCAGATTGCAACACGAATGAATAATATTTTCAACTAGCGATGCAATTATTGCAATAGACTACCTATGTATTCGTCGGATATTCACCCATCAAAGCTAACATAGCAGTATAGCCGTGAAGCATTTCCAATTACTTTGCCCTGAATCTCATTTATGACTGCAGCTATGCCATGTTTTGCGCTTAATCTCGAAAGGTTAACTGAATAATTTATGGACAGTTATCCCGCAAAACAGTGGACATGGTGTTCAGGCCGCAAGCTTTGAAAGATCGCAAGAGGAGCGGCAACACTTCTCATAGAGTACGAAAATCAGTTTTGAAATATTGAGATGTTGCACGCTAAAAGAAAAACAGAAAATTTCAGAAATGTTTGAAACACGCTGGTACTTTGTTGAATGTGCTGGAGTTTCACCACTGAAAACTGTTCACACTGGCGTGAGGCTAAGGGGGCAGGAGAGAGAGAAGGATGGCAAAACGAGCATTTGGGCCTGTTATCTGTTATACTGGAATCTTGATACCAGTCCTGGTATTTTGAAGTCAAACCAGACAGAAAATCACACATATTCGGACAGCATGTGAAGTTATGATAAGAAGATTATGCCATTTCCTGAAATTTCTTTTTCAGCTTAAGCAGCTAAATAGCTGATGTTAAATTAAGGTGTAGGATGCTGTGTAAGAACATTGTTAAACAATGGAATCAGCATCTGCTTTTGGTGAAGGAGAAGCTGACAGAACTACAAAAGGCATAGACAAATATCAGAAACTTTAAAATAAACGACAACGTGAAATTAAATTACACCCTTCACGTCTGGAGTATCGGAAGAGATCCCATGTAAAAAAAGAAGCAAATTGAAAAATCGAAGGATGACTTACAAGAAAGTGCATGAATTATTTAACCAAATCTAAATTGTCGTTTCGAAAATGTTAAGTGGTCAAGCAGCACCAGTGATAAATATTTTTTTGTGAGACTTAGAGGAAAGGTCGGAGATTTTGCAACGCAGGTACAGCAAATCATTTGTGGGAAACTCTAAATCCAAGAAACGTAAATTGTTCGCGCATTTCGATAACGTAGTGGTGACCAGTTTTAAGCGAGAAACGCATCAGCCTGCATCAATACTTCACGGCTGAATTCAAAATTATTCCAGACAAGTTTGTTGCCACTCACCTTCCGTACAATTGGTCACACCGGGGAATAATGAATCTTCGAGCATTGGTCCCAGAACGATCTGGGTGATTGCCAACCCAACCCAGAGACGCAACTCTCTCCATTGCATGCACTTTTGCTTGTTGTTGTCTCATGATGTTCTGAGTCCCCGCCTACACTTCACAAACCCTATTACCTTTCGCCAATTTGATTGAAACTCAGAAAATAGAGCAAAAATTAAAACTACTATGGTTCTGCCTTTTATGTTTAGCCCTATTCACTCATGATCACTCAGCAGGAATACAGTCCTCGTTCATCATTAGTGCCTACGAGGACTACAACAAATGGATCTTCCTTCTGCCAATGTGAAGGGGAATGCAAATCAATGAGTAGATGTCACTATACTTGAACGAAATCCAGCGGCGTTTATAAGACATGGATGTTTATATATATATATATATGCAACAACGTACAGTGGAGAATGTGCTCCTTTCTCGGTATAGGAACATACACCAGATACTTAAACAGTAGTGAAGACTATTTTTCTTTACATATTTCTATGAGATTGCATTTGGTATCTGGGAGTAATTTCAAAATATTCAGCAATACATGAGGAGGGCAATGTTAGAATTCAAGAGGAATTTGATAGACTGTAGGATATATGTATGTCGAACTAAAGTATGAAAAAAATAAAGTAGGAAAACCCAGGGAATATGTACACTGGAGGCTGTGTTTTTAAAAAGAAAATCTGTAGATACTGGCTACTATTCTCTAGTCAGTATCGAAGTATCAAACCTCTGTGGTCTCGAGTATATCAGTTTTAATACCCTTGGAAGTAGAAAATATGTCAGCTTATCAGAAAAATCATATCAATACTGTCTTCCAAACACCAACCCACCTCCTTGGTTTTTCCGTATCATTTTGTTTCCAACTGCTGTCACCTAAATAGCCAGGATGTTCTTGAAATGAAACTTATATTTCTATCAGTCAATGTTCTCTTTCTTCTTTACCGTACTCTTGAGTGTTGGAATCATTCAAGATATACAAACTAGGACTTCTATACCAGTGTTCCTTTCCAATTTTGGCCACCTCCTCTCTCAGGCTTCTGTAATTCCATTTGCTCCACTGTAATACTGATTCATCTGACTTTAGTTTCCCCTCTCAGATTGCAGTGTGTCTTCTGTCATAATATGATTACTGACTTCTAAGGCTTCATGACAAGTAATTCTCTAATCAATTCCCATTCATTGCACAAAACCAAATCCAGAATAACTGATCCTCTAATGTGTTCTACTGGAAGGATTTCAATGCCAGAGTTCTCGTAGGAAAGGCAGATGAGCTTAGTCCATGAATCAACGTAGAATTATGATATTGTAGCCATTAGTGAGACTTGGTTACAGGAGTGATAGGACTGGCAATTCAGTATTCCGGGGTTTCATTAACTCAGTCGTGACTAGGTGGGACGGATTAAAGGAGGAGTGGGGATGGTACTAATCGGGGAAAATATCACTGCGGATCTCGGTCAGGACAGACTGGAGAACCTGTCTAGTGAGGCGTTAAATGGGATATATTGCAGAGCACCCAACAATCCGACAGATTTAGAGAAACAAATTAGTAGGGATATCGCAAATTGTTGCAAGAAACATACAATCGTTTTAGTACTTTGACTGGAACACCCATACTGTAAAATGACTCCATAGGATAGAGTTTGTCAAATGCACTTGGGAAAAATTCCCGAATCTGTGTGTGTGTGTGTGTGTGTGTGTGTGTGTGTGTGTGTGTGTGTGTGTGTGTGTGTGTGTGTGTGTGTGTGTGTGTGTGTGTGTGTGTGTGTGTGTGTGTGTGTGTGTGTGTGTGTGTGTGTACTATCACAAATTTGATAGTACCAGATCTACAGAAAGTTGTAGATACAGCCCAATCTATTACAAGCAAAGCCCGGCACAATATTCAGTACGTTTAGATGGACCGCTGTCAAAAGAAAGCAGAATCAATCGTCAAATACTCCTACCATTCAGGGCATGCACTTTTCTCGCTACTACTATCAGGCACACACATTACGACCGACATAACCATGTTTTAGAATAGTCATTGCCGTATAATAAACAGATTCTTGAACCAACATGGTCAATTTTATTTAACAAAAACTCTGAAAGCATTCTAGTCCCTACAGACTGTATATATGTTTTTTTTTTGCACATTGGTTGATGTCGGTCTTTGTGTTTGTGCGATCTTTCCAAAAATTCCTTTCTATAGCTCTTTTTAGTAAATGTGTGTAAGAAAACAACTCTCAAGTTATAGCAGGTATTTCGGTAATAAAACAGTGGTGATTCGAGGAGTCCCTGAACAAGTAACTCCCTTATCTTATCCTCATTTATAATTAACAGATAGTAAATTCGGTGATTATCTGAAATATTTTACGACCTATAGAAACAGTTTTCAGGAGTAACACCAGTTTTCGTACTGGAAAGGCATGTTGGTTTATTTAAAATGAAATACTATACAAATATATCTGAGCATCTGGGTAGTGAAGCCACCCTTGTGTGATGCAAATATTTTCCAGTACGTGAAAATGCAGATTGCTCATATAGAACTATCTTCATCTACGTCGTCCCCACGGTCTTGTTCCTCTTGGTTGGTAAGTAATGGCTGTAAGTTATGTACCCGGCTTCCTGTCAAATGGAAATATAATACAGTTAGATGGTAAAGTAGAATTTTTATCGACAGAGGAAACTAAAGTTGCAACCGACTGAAAATTGACACGAATTTTACTTCTTATATTTTAATATTCGTGAATAATTTAATGGGCTTTTATGTAAGCTTTCATGTCTTTTATAACTTTCCGAAAATGAGGTTTGCATTTTAAATTAAATCCCGTGTGTGAAGTAACATTTCGCATTACAGAACAACATTTGCGGGTATACAGCTGCCTGGTACGACATTTGCGAGGTTCTTCTGTCGGCTGGTAAATTAGTTCAGTACTAAGCAGAATAAGGTGAATGGCTGCTGGTTACCAAAGGAGAATAGCGGAAAAGGAAGCAGGCAGCCGATAGCGATATAGAAATTTGCTAGCTGGCATTGACTCAATAGTTCGTGTGACTTCTGCGTAGAAATTTCTGACATTTTATCTTCAATGCCCTATTTAACAAACATTGGCACTATTTTATTTTCAGTAAAAGCATTACGTGCACACTGCTGTCTAGTAAGTTACGGACTTTCACAATGAACGGCAGGGTACCTAGGCATGGCCTCTGGGTATATAATTTGTACGACGAGGAAGAATACAAGTTGTTCTATTAGTTTTAATGGAGTTAAACATATAGACACTCATTTTCTTACAACACATCTCTGGACATCTAGAGCATCTCTTATCTACACTTCGGGTTGATTAGATGGAGGCGGAAAATGGACAATGCGATGTAAGAAAACAAAAGCAAAGTCATTGTAGAACACATCCTTACGATCAATCTGAATTTAAAATGACAGCGGACATATCGAACATTGGCGACAATACGTTCCCTTTGTTAACGAAACCTTACTTTCTGCAAAAGCAAGAACTGTTGACAAACAATTTGTCTCTCTATGAACAGAAATGAACAGAAAATGAACCCAAACATAGACGTAGAATATGTAAATGAATGGAAATGAATGAATGACAGAGCCGACTGTACTACCTGAGGAAGCTCCGTTCATTCAACGTCTGCAACTACAATGCTGTAGATGTTCTACAACTCCGTGGTGGCCAACATTCTCTACTACACTATAGTTTTCTGCCGTAGCAGAGTGTGAGCAGCTACGCTAAGAAAATCGATAAGCTCTCCAGGAACGCAGGTTCTGTTCTGGGGGTGGAACTGGATTCGTGGAGTAGAATTAGAGAGGAGGATGCTGCAGAAGGTACGGAGCATTATGAGCAACCCCCATCACCCCCTTCATAACATAGTAGAATGCAGAGAAGCACCCTTATTAACAAACTGATTCTATTGCAGTGCACCACTGAACACTTTATCCCTGTATCTTTAAGATACTAAAACTCCTCGTTAAGAATATAAATATCTAGTTTCACTGCGCACCTGCATTTTGCAGTATTACTTTTAATGTACATTTCGTAGTATTTCGAAACTCAATGCTTTCATTTTATATTTTAAAGTATATACAGTGGCATACAAAAGTTTGGGCACCCCTGGTCAACAATTCTGTTACTGTGAATAGCTAAGCCAGTAAAAGATTTCCAAAAGGCATACAGCTAAAGATGACAAGTTTCTTTAATAGCTTAAGCAATACTATTTTTGTATTTCCATCTTTTACAGTTTCAAAATTGCAGAAACAAAAGGAAAACGGCCCGAAACAAACGTTTGGGCATCCTGCATGGTCAGTACTTAGTAACATCCCCTTTGGCAAGTATAGGGGCTTGTAAACGCTTTCTGTAGCCAGCTAAAAGTCTGCGAATTTTTGTTTGGGGGATTTTCGTAAATTCTTCCTTGCAAAAGGCTCCTAGCTCTGCACCTTTTATCCCTCCAAACAATCCTTGCTCATTGCGGTCAGAAACTTCTATTTTAACTTCATCAGTTCGCAAGACTAGATACCAAAATTCATCAGGCTTGTTTAGATGTTCCTTTGCAAACTTCTGACGCGGAATTTTGTGGGGAGGACGCAGGAAAGGTTTTCTTCGGATGACTCTTCTATGAAGGTCATATTTATGTAGGTGTTGCTACACAGTTGAACAGTGCACCACCGCTCCAGAGCTGGCTAAATCTTCCTGAAGGCCTTTTTGCAGTCAAACAGGGGTTTTGATTTTCCTTTCTAGCAATCCTATGAATATTTCTCTCGGAAAGTTTTCTTGGTCTTCCAGACCTCAACTTGACCTCCAGCATTCTTGTAAACTGCCATTGCTTAATTACATCACGAACTGAGGAAACGGCTACTTGAAAACTTTTTTACTATCTTCTTTTAGACTTCTCCTACATTGTGGGCATTATTTATTTAAATTTTCAGAGTGCCACGTAGCTGCTTAGAGGAACCCATTGCTGCTGATTGTTGGGACAAGGTTTGAGGAGTCAGGGTATTTATGAAGCTTTAAATGTACATCACGTGGCCTTTCCTAACGATGACTGTGAACAAGCCATAGCCCTAATAAGCTAATTAAGGTCTGAGATCTTGGTAAAAGTTATCTGAGATCCCAAATCTCTTGGGGTTCCCAAACTTTTGCATGGTGCTCCTTTCTTTTTCTTTTACTATAAAATTGAACAGAACAAAATAATACACTATTCTTGCTTAAAATGTTTGGAAGAATGTTTCATCTTTAACTTTATGACTTCTGGAGATCAGTTCATCTTCTACTCACTTAACTATTCACAGTAACAGACATGTTCACCAGGGTATCCAAATGTTTGCATGCCACTGTATTTCTGACTGAGCAACCTTGTCAGATTATGTCAAAATAAATACATCAAAACTGGACAACTCAGGTTTAACGTTGGGTAATCGGAGCACTAGATATTCTGTTGTCTTTCAATTTCACCGGAACGCATTCTGTCTCGACATTTTGTGTGAGGTTTTTGTGTTCCGCCTGTTTTACATGTTGTCATCTCGCGAACGATCCAAAATTGCCAGCGTGATGCACTGAGATGTGAATTCAAGAGAATACAGACAGAAACAAACTGTTACTCTGTTGTGCGGAAGAATGAGATGCTATATATTTATAAATATGTATTTCGATATATTTGTTTTCCATTTGATTATACTCTAGAAACATTCACCTGCATTATCTGTGCGCGTGAGTCAATTTCCTTTTCTTTTCCTGTTACAGCGGCAGACAGATTGTCTATCAACTGTTCTTGCTTTTGCAATATGAAGTAATAAAAACAGTTCCGAAAACAGACATAGGTAGAGGAACATCACGGCATGTTGGAACTTTGTTTGTTGAAAGAGCCATGGCATGTTAAGTTATCGAGTAACAAAGTGTAGAAGAGGGAGCTCCTCGTTAGAAAGCCAGTGAGGAAAAAAAAACATGCAATGGCCAATGATGATCCTTTAGTTTTCACATGTTCGATGAGAAGGGTGACCGATTTTAGCATAACATTTTAAAAGCACGTATTCACTTATTTAATGAGATGACATAACCGAAAGGCAAAATGCATAAAAAGTAACATCTTTGGAGACAGTGCAATATGGAGGATAGTCAGGTGATAGAGAATGGACGCAATCAAACTTATGGTTTGAGATGTGTCTATTTTAAAGCAAGGAGTATTATGAACAAGGTGATGTGCTTCAAGGCTAGATCAGTACTTGGAGCTATGGTGTTATGGCCATTACAGAGACTTGGATGGCTCAGGGGTCCAAATGGTTACTTCGATTGCCGGGCCTTAGATGTTTCAGAACAGGGATTGAGCCAAAGAGGTGGGGGAATGGCACTATTGATCAGATATAGCGTCACGGCCGCAGAAAAGGAGGCAGTCATGGAGGGGTTGTCCACGGAGTCTCTATCTGTGGAAATTAGGAACAGGGCGGGATCACGATCTCTACTGGGTGCTTTTTATAGACCTCCCAGTAGTAACAGCGACTCGAGGAACGGACACGGAGACAGATTATGGAAAGGTGTAATAATAACAGGGTTGTCGTGGTGGGAGATTATAATTTCCCAGATACTGATTGGCATCTGTCTAGATCAAGGGGTTAGATGGGGTGGATTTTGTTAAGTGTGGTCAGGAAGGCTTCTTGACAAAATATGTAGATAAGCCGATTTGAGGAGAGGCTGTACTCGATCTAGTATTGGGAAATGAACCTGGTCATGTGTCAGGACTTTCAGTAGAAGAGCATTTTGGAGATAGTGATCTCAATTCTATCTCCTTTACATTGGAGAGGGATAGGAACAGTCAAGTTAGGAAAACGTTTAACAGGAGTAAGGAGAAATATGAGGCTATCAGGCAGGAATTTGGAGACATAAATTGGGAACAGAGTTTCTCAAGGGAATATACGGAAGAAATATGGCAAATGTTCAGAGGTATTTGCATGAGTTCTGCATAGGTACGTTGCAATGAGACAGAAAATGGATGGAAAAAAAAGAAAAATTTACGAAAGGTTCAAAAAACTTGTTAATGATAGAGATCCAGAAGGTTATAAGGCTAGCAGGAAGGAGCTTAAAAGGAAATTAGGAGAGCCAAAAGGGGTCATGAGAAGGCCTGGATGGACAGAATTAAGGAAAACCCCAAGCCATTCTACAAGTATGTGAAGAGCAAGAGGATAAAACGTGAGAACATAGGACCAATCAAATATGACAATGGGAAAATGTGCATGGAACCGGGGTACTTAATGAGTACTTTGTTTTCACTATGGAAAACAATCTTGGCGATTGTAGGTATTATTTAGAGGGGACATATAGATAGTAATATATAGATAGTAAGCTATGGAAAGCATCAAGCTGGATAAGGCTCCAGGACCGGACGAGATATACCGCAGGCTACTGTGGGCAGCGATGAAGGAAATTGCTGAGCCACTGGAGATTATCTTTGCATCATCAATGGGGACGGAAGAAGGTCCGGAGGTTTGAAGGGTTACAGATGTTGTTCTCTTGTTCGGGAAAGTCTGTAGAGATAGCCCGAGAAATTATAGACCAGTGAGTCTTACTCACATTGGTTGGTATGTTGATGGTAAAGTTCCTGAGAGACAAGCTTTATGAACACTTGGCGAGGCATGATATGATTAGCAATAGTCAGCATGGATTTGTCAAATGCAGAATTTTCTGAGGATGTTACTAAACACATTGATGGAAATAGTGCAGTAAATATGGTGTAAATGGATTTCAGGAAGGCATTTGTTAAGGTATCCCTGGCAAGGCTTTTTACGAAAGTAAAGAGGCATGGGATCCAATAGGGACATTGCTTTGTGGATCGAAAATTGGCTTGCCCACAGAAGGTAAAGAGTGTTTGTAGACGGGTCACATTCTGCATGGTGGTCAGTGACCAGCCGTGTGCCTTAGGGAACTGTTCTGGGAACCCTGCTCTTCGTAATTTTTACAAGTGGCCTGAATGAGGAAGTACATGGATCGGTTAGTAAATTTACTGTCAGAGGTTACAGCGGGGCATTGATAGGATGCAAAACTGGGCTGAGAAGAGACAGATGGAGTTCCACTCAGATAACTGAGAGATGTTTCATTTTGGTAGGTCAAATATTATGGCAGAATGTAGTATTTAATAGTAAGATTCTTGGCAGTGTGAAGGATCAGAGGGAAATTGGAGTCCGAGTCCATAGGACACTCAAAGCTGCTACGCGGGTTGACTCTATGGTTAAGAAGGCATACGGTGCATTGGCATTCATCAGTCGTGGTATTGAGTTTAAGAGCCGAGAGGTAATGTTGCAGCTATATAGGACCCAGGTCAGACCCGACTTGGAGTACTATGCTCAGCTGTGATCGACTCACGACAGAAAGGATTTGGAAACCACAAAAACGGTGCAGAGGAGACTTATAAGGATTTTGTCTGTATTGAGGGGATTGCCTTATGAGAATAGTTTGAGTGAATTCGGCTTTTTGTTCTTGGAGTGAGGCAGGATGAGAGGTGACTTGATAGAGGTGTTTGAGAGGCATTGATCGCGTGGATAGTCAGAATCTTTTTTCCCAGAGCTGAAATGGCTAGCACGAGAGCGCTCAGGTTTAATGTGCTTGGAGGTAGGTACAGAAGAGATGTTAGGGGTAGTTTTTTTGTTTGTTTTTTTTTACGGAGAGAGTGGTGCGTGCGTGGAATGGACTGCCGGCGACGGTGGTGGACGCGGAAACGATAGGGTATTTTAAGAGACTCCTGGATAGGTACATGGAGCTTCGCAAAATAGAGGGCTATGGGTAACACTGTGTAATTTCAAAGGTAAGGACACGTTCGGCACAGCTTTGTGGGCCGAAAGGTCTGTATTGTGCTGTAGGTTTTCTGTATTTCTATGTTTCTATCCTAAATCACAGGAATTACCTGATCTCTCGAGCAGCGTTGAACCCTGTTGTCCTGAAATAATTCTACAGTAATACGATACGTAACAAAATTATAGCGCGTGACCTTCCACTTAAAGTCCTGTTTTGTGATTGTTTTTAATTTAAAGGATAAACTAAACGCATTGCTCCTTGTTATCTGGGCATGTAACCTGTCTTTTATTTTATTGACTGCACAATGTTTGATTAACACCTTTACCCACCCCACCACTACTTTATCATTTCAGGTCAGAATCATCTTTTATCAATAAGGCCATGCACGCGATATAAGCTCTCGTGTGTATTTATATTTTGCTGTGTGTGTTTTTATGCATGCGTTCTTTATATTATTGTGTTATTTTTTTCTGCTGCAACGAATCCTGTAAAATTATTTTTATTTTGATTTATTTATAGATACGGCTCGGAATAGGCCCTGACAACCCCGATCGCTGATTTAACTCTGACCTAATCACGGGACAAATTGCAATAACCGATTGACCTACTAAGAGCTCGGTGTTTGAGCATTGGGAGCACACAGGGAGAACACTCGCATTCCACGGGGATCACGTACAGAACCCTTCCAGGTGACGTCGGAATTGACTCAGAATTCCGACGCCCCGATTTGTAATAGGATCGTACATCGTCACCATGCCGACATTTTGTTCCCCTTCAAACTTATGTGCTGGAAGTGATATTAAACAATCTTGAATCTTCCATTTGAATTTAAGGAGAAAATGAAACTTCTCATTTAAACATTATGTCTTCAGGAAATACGCAATTCTTACCTTTTCTATCCCAAATATATCCAGCTCTTCTATAACGATTTACTACAAATACTCCAATCACAATTGAAATTATGACGGCTACAGAGAAACCAATGATTCCTTTCCGACCAGAGGAACCTATAAAAAACATTGAAAATTTACGATTAAAAAACAATGATAACTTCCAATGTATATTGAATATTGCTGCATTCTCACATAACACATCTGGAGGAAAAAAGTGTAGAATCTCGTTTCGGTTCAAGACATTCTACCAGGACTAAAAGGGTAAGGAAGGTTTGCAACATATAATCGTACACAATGATGGAAAAATAGATCGATTCATTAATGCGTGGTTGTGTGGATGGTTGGGAAATTGCATGAGTGGATAGATCGTGACAATGAATTGATATATAGAACAGCCGATATGAAAGTACGTGGACGTTTGGACGGGTGCATAAATGGACAGGTGGAAGGATGGACGAGTGAATGGACGTGTCTGTAAATGCGCGTACCGGTGGGTTGCATGGATGGGTGGAGAAATGGATGATGGTGGATGGATGGGATGGATGGGGGAATGGAGCTACGAACACGTGAACTTCCGGATGAAAGGACAGATTTTGGAAGGATGCAACACGAATTAACGGATGGATGCATCGATTAATGGATGTGTAGATGATTGAACAGAATCATGGATGCTTGTCGTTCGATGAATATGGGGAACCATATGCACACTCAATGCAGAATGAAATATCAAGAACACCAAGCAATATTCAAATACTGTCTGGTCAGTGACAAGTAACATCCAAGCCCCATCAATGCCGAGCATTGGTAATTTCTCGCACAAAGGTGTTGGATTACCAATACTATCTAGTGAATAACATGACTATCTCACAGCTATCGGAACATTGACGTCTTGGTGTTTACATTTGACATTTCTTAACAGAACAACTTAATAAAGTGGTTTGTAATAAAGAAAATATGTCCCTCAGTGAGTGACACGGCCCCTACAGTTCAAATGGTAATCCATAACTGTATGCTATCCATAGTCAAAATCCTGGTTTTGGCCACTCCCACTGCCCACAGTCTGGTTGCTTTCTCTGGACCGCGGCTCGTAAGATGCTACCCCGGTGCTCGCAGCGACGACTGTTAACAGCTGCATTTCAGTATCCGGCCTTCAATTCTGGACGTATTCTCCTCTGCCACGGCGATCCGATTGTGCAGTAACTTAATAAACCGGGGAGAAAAATAGGTTCTTCCCAGAACATCCCTTCCCAACGTCAAGAGTCGCTGCATTAAAAAGACAACGTCCTATGGTCAAATATCCCCACCATCTTGGACATGTTATCTTCTCACTTCAACCATTGGCCAGTAGGTTCAGAAGCCTAATCGCAAACTATTAGGTTTAGGAACAATTACTTCCATCAACAACTCGGCACTTAAACTAATATGCACAACCCAATTTATTACTCCTGGATAACAACACACTGACTGTTCTGACCATGTTCCACGAACTTCGTTTCCTTTTTCTCATAATTAATTTCTTTTCTATATAAAATGTATATAATTTAAACCTTATATTCTGTGAATGTTGTGTATCATATGGTGCGTGCCGATGTTGCTGCTGCAAGTTAGTTATTAATGGCAACAGTGCACTTGTACTTGCGACAATGAACTCCGCCTTTGCATGCAATGGGTACACTCTCCACAGGACTGAACATCGCGGACCCAAAAGAGTCTATAAACTTGACTTCACCTAGAATATGGCAGCACACTTTAGTTATTCCTCTGTAAAACAAATGTATGTTTCCCTCCACTAGAGGTCATTATGCGCCATTCACAAAATGTACTGCAATTCATTGCCAAGATTCATCCAACACCTCATGAAGCTGTGACGTCGAACCATAAGAGACCACGTATAGATATCCCTGACTGGACAACTGAGCTTGACTTGAAACTGTATTGCCAGTCCTTTTCCCTCGCTACATTTAATTTCTGGTATTCCCTCCACGACAGTACTGAGCAGAATATTCTACCGTTCAACCACTCAACAGCATTCAACTAGGCCGCTGAAGAACACCTTCGCATAAGTACTCAAGGATGGAGAATAAATACTTGCATTGCAGAAGATCAATTAACCATTTAAAACCAACTGAAATCTATGATAAAAGCAACATATGCAAAATCATCAAGACATCAATGCAAAATCATCCCTTTCGAAAAGTCCAGATGGAAGATTTGGTTTCGTATAATTTGAAATTAACGTTGAGCAGCCACAGTGGAATGGACAATTTATTTTTGTGAGGTTCATGCCATTTTTTGATTCAGAACCTATCAAACAGACTTCCTAACAGAGTACTGGTATACAAAATAATACGAAATTGAATAACTAGACTTATGTTTAAAAATTGAATGAGTACCTGCCGAATTTCGTCTTCTGGGTAAAGGTGTATCTGGAGAAAGAAGAGAGACGTGGTGAGTTGAAGGTTTGTAGTTCTGCAAACAGCATCTTGGATGACATTACGTGCGTGGAAATTTAAGTCATGTTCACATTTTCACAATGTTAATGATTGGATGGGACTGGTTATTCTGGTATTTCTCCATGCCATTCAAATACGTGGCTTAGTAGGATACATGCACTGTTTTATTAAAGCTGATCGTGTACTTCACTCTGGAGATGAAGGGGTTCGATTTCAAATGTCGACTGTCTAAGGGAAATTTGTCGCGGATGCGGTTTTTTCAACTCATTGAGTTCGAGCCGACCATCACAAATCATTCACGATAGTCTTTTTTTTTAATTATTCGGCCTATGTTCCTAGTTAGAACCTGGAGCTACTGGAGGAACTCCACAATGACACCGCGAAAATGTGTAAGCTACATCGTCAGTAGCAGAGAGAGACCAAGATTTATACTTGCTCTCTAACGCTGGGGGGCAGTGGTTCTACTACCTGTTATCCGGACCATTCTCGTTAGCAGATGATGGTCACCTGGTCCTACGTTGTGGCTGCAGAGAGGTTGAAATTGTCCACTGTATTATTCCAATTAAGTTGTGCCAGCCGGGAACGCTAAACTGGCATTGTATGCTGTAGGCCCAGAAAATGTGAGCAGTTGGACGAACTGGGGGGAAGGTATAGACTGTGTCTGATGTGTATCAATTCCAATGTAACGAGGAATTTGTGTGAGAGGAGGACTTGACTGGAAGAACAATGTTTCAGGTCTTATATGTTTTAACTATGACTTCGGTCTTGTGTGGCAAGCAATTGGAGAATAGAGAGACGAAAAGAAAACATGGATTAAAAAACCCATCATAGGATGACGAAGAGCAATATCTCCGGATAGCAACTAATATAGAGGACCGCGAGTTAGGGACTGACGATCCTTTGACCCAGGTTTATTCAGAGCAGGCAATTTGTAAACACAACGGAACAAAATGATTCACTGTTTGAACTCGCTGGATGAAGTAATTGCAAGTCGTATGATATGGCAGTTGTTCAACAAAACAGGTAATGAGTGCCTTGTTTGAAACTATGTCGTGAATCCTTTTGTTTCTTGTTTATTAATCGCCATTAAAACATATCGTTAACTGGGAGAAAAGTTATTGTCAGGTGTGTTTAATCATGTGTTGCATTTAGAAAGCAAAACAACGATTAGTTCATTTAAGGCCAATGGTCTTATTTAGTTGTGGTTCAAACACCAGTTTAACACAAGTGAATCCGCTACCACAAAGATGACTAGATAGTCTACAGGCAATATTGCACGTCCAAGAGGAAAAAAGTGTGGGCGTGGGCAACCATAAAATATTACCACTTCTAGATAGTTAGGGAGGAAGTGAACGTGAACGTACCGCTTGCAGAGTTAAGAGCCAGGAGGGATATCAGTGAAGAGTAACGGATTACAAGGGGATCACAGAGAGTGCAATACATGCGGATTGCGAAGAGTGGTGGCGGAGTTTGGGGTAACGATGCATTTGGTGATGGAATCCCCCTGAAGGTGGCGGAAGTTACTAAGAATTATGACTTCTATACGGCCTGGCGCTCATGTGGTGAAGGTGAACGTCAAGAGGAGCTTTATCCCTAAGGCGGCGGGACGTTTGGATGAGGGCCGATGTCAGAGGAAAGAAGGAGATCCGGATTATGGCAGAGTTAATGGTTAAGGAAGGTAAAATAGGTTATTTGATGAACGAGGATATCTCAGAAGTTCAGAAAAGGAAAAACTAATCCTGGGAACAGGTGAGGCGGAGACGGAGAAACTGAAAAAGTGAATGACATTTTTACAATTAATAAGTTGGGAAGAATTGTGGTCAAGATAGCAGTGAGAATCAGTAGGTTTATAAAGTATGCAAGTAGACAGTCTGTTACCAAACATGTCCACAGTGCGATCAAGAAGGGGTAGAGAGGACAGGTATTTAATAAAGGTGTCCCTTGAGAATATTCTGTACGGAAAAAGGAATGCTACTTTTCAAGTGACAGGAAAGAAAGAGTTAAAGTCACGGTAGACGTGATATCATAGTATGTATAGTCACGTATGGAGATATCGTCAAGATGTTTTTTTTTTTCAGAAGAACTGCCAATCTCACCTGATAATGTTAGTTTCAATGGGTCACTTGCTGATGACACAATCCACTGGTCTCCCGTTAAGTATGTATATCGACACGAATAGAATCCTTCATTATCCTCTCCAATCTCTTCGATGTGAAACGTCGCAGAGACGTCCTCGGGAGTCAGTTGCACGTGAGATAGGTAAACGCTGTTCCTTAAAAATTCCAATCTTTTGCTTGTATTATGTTTCTGTATTGTACATTTGAATGTGACGGACTCCCCTTTTTCAAAAACATCATAGTCTGGAGTCAACGACAATCTCGGCTTTGGACCTGGAGAATATTGACGGAAAATGATTCATCATGTTATTGGAAATAGGTTGCTGTTGTATGATGGAAATTCAGCAATTTGTCAGTTCTACTAACATCGGATTTAATCAATAGGATACTGTACATTTCCTGGTTGACTGATAACGCAACCATCTGTTTTTTTCCTACGTCGGCAAGACCAAGTCATTGAAAGGTAGATGAGAAAACAAACACACCAGTTCTCATCGATGGGTCAGTAGTGGTAAGCAGTTTGATGCTCCTGGTTGTCAACATGTCTCAGCATCTTTCCTGGGCCCAGGTCAAACTTTTACGAGTCAGATGCTTACCAATTTGACGACAGAATCAACATCGTGTTCTTTTTTAAATTATTGCCCCCATAGAAAGCGTTCTATATGGATGTATCACGGCTTGATATAGAAACATAGAAAATCTACAGCGGAATACAGGCCCTAGGTATTATCTAGGGTTACCCATTGTCCTCCATTTTCATAAGCTCCGTGTACCCATCCAGCAGTCTCAAAAGAGCCTATCACATCCGCCGTCTCCACCATCCCTGGCAGCCTATTTCACGCACTCAGCATTCTCTGCGTAAAAAAAACTTATTCCTGACATCTCCTCTGTACTTACTTCCATGCACCTTAAAACTGTGCCCACTCATGATAGCCGTTACAGCCATGGTAAAATAAAAACCTCTGACTATCCACACGATTAATGTCTCACATCATCTTCTACACTTCTATCTGGTCACCTCTCATCCTCCGTCGCTCCAAGGGGAAAAGGCCGAGTTTCCTCAACCTATTTTCATAAGGCATGTTCCCCAATCCAGGAAACATCCTTGTAAATCTCCTCAGTACCCTTTCTATGGTCTCCACATCCTTCCTGTAGTGAGGCGCCGAGAATCGAGCACAATAATCCAAGTGGGGTCTGAGAAGGGTCCTATATAGCTGAAACATTAACTCTTGGCTCTTAAACTCAATCCCATGGTTGATGAAGGCCAATGCACCGTATGGCTCCTTAACAACAGAGACAAACTGCGCAGCAGCTTTGAGTGTCCTATGGACTCAGAACCCAAGATCCCTCTGCTCCTCCACTTTCCCAAAGGTATGACCATTAATACTATATTCTGACATCATATATAACCTACCAAAATGAACCATCTCACACTACTCTGGGTTGAAATCCATTTGTCAATTCTCACAACAGTTTTGTATCCTATTGATGTCCCTCTGTAACCTCGGACAGTCCCCCACACTATTCACAACACCCTCAACCTTTATGTCATTGGCAGATTTACTAACCCATCTCTCGACTTCGTCATTCAGGTCATATATAAGAATCACTAAAAGAAGGGGTCCCAGAACAGATCCCTGAGGCGTACCACTGGTATACCGACTTCCGTCTGCAACCACTCTTTACCTGCTGTGGGCAAGACAATTCTGGATCTACAAAGAAATTTGCCCCTGGATCCTATGCCTCCTGACTTTCTCAATAAACCTTGCATGGTATCAAATGCCGTGCTGAAATACATATACACTACATCTACTGCTCTACCTTCATTAACCCGTTTAGTCACATTCTCAAAAAAAATCAATCAGGCTCGTAAGGCCTTTGACAAAGCCATGCTGACTATTTCTATTCTTATTATGCTTTTAAAGTGTTTATAAATCCAGCCTCTCAAGATCCTTTCCATCAATATACTAAACTCCGAAGTAAGACTCGCTGGTATGTAATTTCCTGGGCTATCTCTAGTTCTTTTCTTGAATAAGGGAACAACATCTGAAGCCCTCCAATCCATCGGAACCTCTCCCGTCTCCATTGATAATGCAAAGATCATTAGAAGACCCTCAGCAATCTCCTCCCTCGCCTACCATAGCAGCCTGGGGCACATCTCCTCCGGTCGCGGAGATTTTTCCAACTTGATGTTTTGCAAAAGCTCCAGCAATAACTCTTTCTCAATATCTATATGCTTAAGTTTTTCAATCCTCTGTAAGACATACCTACAATCGCTGAAATCCTTTTCCATCGTGAATACTGAAGCAAAGTTTTGATTAATTACCTCTGCTATCTCCTCCGGTTCCGTACACACATTTCCAATGCCACACTTGTTTGGTCCTATTTTCCTATGTCATATCGCTTTACTCTTCACATACTTTTCGAATGCCTTCGGATTTTCTTTAATACTGCTCGCCAAAGCCTTCTCCTGACCCATTCTGGCTATCGTAATTTCATTCTTAAGCTCCTTTCCGCTAGCCTTATAATCCTAGATCTCTATCATGACTTAGTTTTTTTGAATCTTTTGTAAGCTTCTCTTTTCTGCTTGACTGATTTTCAACAGCCTTTGTCCACCATGGTTCCTGAACCCTACCATCCTTCCCTTGACTCATTGCAAAGTACCTCTGCAAACCGCCACTGAAATATCCTGCGAACATTTGCCACACTTCTTCCGTATATTTCCCTGAGAACATCTGTTCCGAATTTATGCTGCCAAGTTCCTTCCTGATAGCATCATATTTCCCCTTACTCCAATTAAAAATTCTCCTAACTTGTCTGTACCTTTTCCCCTCCAATTCTCTGGTGAAAGAGAGAGAATTGTGATCACTATCTCTTAACTGCTCTCCCATTGAGAAACCTGAAACTGACCAGGTTAATTTCACAATACGAGAACAAGTACAACCTCTACTCTTGTAAGCTTATCTAAATACTGTGTCAGGAATACCTCCCTGAAGACTCCTAACTACCTCGACACCATCTAAACCGCTGGCTCTGTAGAGATGCCAATCAATATCTGGGAAATTAAATTCTCCCACCACAACAACACTGTTATTATTGCAACTTTCCAGAAGCTGCCTCCTTATTTGCTCCTTTAGCTATTGGATGGTAAATAAAAACACCCAGAGAGTTATTGACACATTCCTGTTTCTAACTTGCACCCATAGAGTCCAGTAGACGATCGCTTCATGGCTTCCTCCTTTTATGCAGCCGTGACGCTATCTCTGATCAACAGTCCCACGCACCCAAGTATTTTGCCTCCCTTCCTCTCCTTTCTGAAACATCTAAAGCCTGGCACGCTCAGTCACTATTTCTGCCCCTGAGCCATCCAAGTCTCTGTAATGGCCACAACATCATAGCTCCAAGTACTGATCCACGCTCGAAGCTGATCCGCTTTGTTCATTATACTCCTAGTATTAAAGTAAACACATCTCAAACCATCGTTCGGTGCGTTTCTCTTTTCTATCACTTGCCCATCCTCCATCTCGCACTGTCTCCAAGCTTTCTCTATTTGTGAGCCAAATTCATCTTCCTCCTTCTCTTCAGTTCGGTTTCCACCCTCCACCCTCCCCCCCCCCCCCCCCAGCAGTTCTAGTTTAAGTTTTCCCCAATAGCCTTAGCAAACCTCCCCACCAGGATATTCAACCCGTCCTTTTTGTACAGGTCATACCTGCCCCAAACGTTTTTCCAATGATCCAGAAATCTGAATATCTCCCCCTGCTCAAATCCCTGAGCCGCGCATTTATCCTCCACCTCACTCTATTCCTATAATCCCTGTCGTGTGTCACATGCAGTAGTCTGGAGGTTGCTAACTTTGACGTCCTACTTCTCAACTTCCTTTCTAACTCTCTGTAGTCTGTATTCAGGACCTTCTCTCTTTTCCTACCTCTGTCATTGATACCAATATGTACCACTACCTTTATCTGTTCATATGGAAATGATCTCCAAGTGACCGCAAGAAACTGGAATGATTTAGGCAAAGATCGGTCTATTAGGGAAGCAATCCTCCCCTCTATTGGCTGTACCCAATCTTATTGTTTCATCAGTGAAGCAACAAGCACAATCAAAGACACGAGCATCTGTGTATGTCCTATCGTCTCCCCTCTCCATTTGAGTAGAAGCACGTACAACTAGGATCAAGTGCGGCATATATCCCGCCATTGTCAGTTGCTTGATGGGATCACTTGAAATATAAAATAGTTAGTTGACCTCACAAACTACATCATTATGATCTTCCACTTTATTGTTTATCTGTACTGCATTTTCTCTGTAGCTTTTATACTTCATTCAATGTTTTTATTATATTTAACTTATTCTAGCTCGGAGCACGATGCAATGAACTAATCTGTACCAAGAGAATGCAAGGCAACTTTTTCTTTGTACCTTTGTACATGCAACAATATAAATCGATAGCAATACAAATAAAAAAAAACGATTGTGCGGATTTTGACTTCGCAATTTCCTTGTAACTTCACACCTTCTCCATTCCATCCTCAGTTCTATCCACCTGACCTACATAGGCCCTGTCAGATATGTCCTGCTTTCCAGTTTCTCCAGCGAATAATCTCCATCCCCCGACCACACGCGCAGGTGCATACTACACCTGCCCATTACTTACAAGATTTTAAAAATTGTGCTTTTCCCGCTCTGCTCTCATTCCTACTGGATCCGTCTTTATTAATTCTTTTTCATCTTACTTCCACACCATATTCTACCACGTTTCTACCACTATTTATACCGCCCAACATTTATGCCTAACTTCAGCGTTTTTTTCCTGCCAGAGTCGATTTTCCAATCACTTCCTGTCCTGCAACTGGATACGCCCATCGCTGACCAGCACTGCACAACCTTTTGTCTTTTCTGATCAATAGCTATATGATTCTTTTTTACTCCAGTACATGGGTTTCGAAACGTTGACTGCAATTCCCTCCAGCGATGCTGAGTTACTTTACCGCTTTGTCTATTGCACACTGTTGCACAAAATATCGAATCTGTGCTTCTCTCTGAAAATATTGTCTGACCCACTGGGCTTCGCCAGCAACTCGTTTATTTTTTTCTTTGTCACGAACTTGGATTGTGATGTATGTTAATTTATGTTATGTAATGTAATGTCGATATGGGGAACAATGCAATCAGGAGAAAAATATATCCGTCACACTGCCTCTTTTTCAGAAAGGTATGATGTAGTCTGACATTTTCCTTGTGAATTTATCAGATCTGAATTTCATTTGCGATGGCCCGGCATAAGTCAGTCTTTCCCTGTTCCTCTCCCTCTCTCCTTCTCCCTCTTGCTATCTCTCCGTCTCTATCTCTCTCTGTCCCTCTCTCTACGTCTCTCCCTCTCCCTCTTCTGCTCCTCTCTCAATCTCTCTCCCTCGCACCCTCTCTCCCCCTCTCGGACAGCAACAGGGCCGATGACTTTAGCAGTGAGAAAGGGGCCGACGAAGCGGAAGCTGAGCTTGCGGGAATCTACCTTGAGTGAGAGGTCTCGGGCTGAAAGCCACATGCGCTGTCCGTGGTGGAAACGTGGAACGATGGTTGTAAGCTTGACGCTTGATGCTAGTAGAGGCACGGTGAAGGGCGTAGCGAGCGCTCCTCCACGTACGCTGACAACGGCGGATGAATGCCTCGGCAGATGGAAAGCCGACCTCCTCCTCCTGGGCAGGGAACACTGGAAATTGGTAACCAAGGCAGCACTCGAAAGGGGACAGACCGGTGAATCAGGACGAATGAGAGTTCATGGTGTACGCGGTCCAGGGTAGCTGTTGACTCCACACAGAGGGGTTCTGGGAGACCAGACTTCGTAGTACTGCCTCTAGCTGTTGGTTGGCCCGCACGGTATGGCCATTAGTCTCTGGGTGGAATCCTGAAGACAGACTCCCAGAGACACCCAGAAGATTACAGAATCACTTCCAGAAATTGAATGCGAATTGAGATTCCATATCTGACACAACAACTACAGATAAACTATGGAATTTTAAAAAAAAATGCAGTACTCGTAATTTCGCTGATTCTTTGGCAGAGGGGAGTTTATGTAAAGGAATGAAATGTACAGACTTGGAGAAACAAGCAACTACTGTGAGAATGGTGGTGTCACCATCTGATGCGGCAGGATGACCGGTGCGAAAGTCCAATGCAATGTGGGACCAGCCTCTCTTGGGAATACAGTGGCATGCAAAACTTTGGGCAACCCTCGTCAAAATTTCTGTTACTGTGAATAGTTAACTGAGTAGAAACATAGATAACCTACAGCACAATACAGGTCCTTCGGCCCATAAAATTGTGCCGAAGATGTCTCTATCTTAGAAAATACTAAACTTGCACATAGCCTTCTATTTTCCTAAGCTCCATGGACCTATCCAAAAGTCTCTTAAAAGCCCCTATCGTATAACCCTCCACCACCCTTGCCGGCAGCCCATTTCACGCACTCACCACTCTCTGAGTAAGCTGAACCTACTCCCCAGCACCTTAATCCTGTGTTCTCTTATGGCAACCATTTCAGCCCTGGGAAAAAGCCTCTGACTCTTCACACGATCAATGCCTCTCATCACCGTATGCACCTCTATCACATCAACTCTCATCCTCCGTCGCTCCAAGGAGAAAAGACCGAGTTAACTCAACCTATTCTCATAAGGTATGCTCCCAAATCCAGGCAACATCCTTGTAAATCTCCTCTGCGCCCACATCCATCCTGTAGTGAGGCGACCAGAACTAAGCATAGTACTCCAAGTGGGGTCTGACCAGGGTCCTATATAGTTGCAACATTACCTTTCGGCTCCCAAATTCAATTGCACGATTGATGAAGGTCAATACACCGGATGCCTTCTTAACCACTGAGTCAACCTGCCCAGCTGTTTTGAGCGTCCTATGGACTCAGACCCCAAGATCCCACTGATCCTCCACACTGCCAAGAGTCTTACCATTAATACTATATTCTGCCATCATATTTGACCTGCCAAAATGAAGCACTTCACACATATCTAGGTTACATTCCATCTGCCACTTCTCAGCCCAGTTTTGCATCCTATCAATGCCTCGCTGTAACCTCTGACAGCCCTCCACAGTATCCACAGCACCTCCAATCTTTGTATCATCAGCAAACTTACGAAACCATTCCTCCACTTCCTTATTCAGATCATTTATAAAAATCATGAAGAGTAAGGGTCCCAGAACAGATCCTTGAAGCACTCCACAGGTGCCCGACTTCCATGCAGAATATGACCCGTCTACAACCACATTTTGTCTTCTGTGGGCAAACCAGTTCTGGGTCCACAAAGCAATGTCTCCTTGAATCTAAAGCCTGCTTACTTTCTCAATGCCTTGCATAGTGCATCGTAACAAATGCCTTACAGAAATCCATATGCACTACATCTACTGCTCTTCCTTCATCAATGTGTTTAGTCACATCCTCAAAAAATTCAATGAGGCTTGTAAGGCACGACGTGCCCTTGACAAAGCCATGCTGACATTTCATACTCATATGATACCTCTCCAAATGTTCATAAATCCTGCCTGTCAGGATCTTTTCCATCTACTTACCAACCACTGATGTAAGATTCACTGGTCTATAATTTCCTGAGCTATGTCTACACCCTCTCTTGAATAAAGGAAAAACTTCTGCAACCCTCCAATCCTCCGGAACCTCTCCCGTCCTCATTGATGATGTAAAGATAATCGTCAGAGGCTCAGCAATCTCCTCCCTCGCCTCTCACAGTAGGCTGAGGTACATTTCGTCCGGTCCCGACGATATATCCAACTTGATGCTTTCCAAAAGCTCCAGCACATCCTTTTTCTTAATATCTGTATGCCTAAACGTTTCGGTCTGCTGCAAGTCAGCACTACAATCACTAAGATCCTTTGCCAAGGTGAATATTGAAGTAAAGTATTCATTAAGTACCTCTGCAATTTTCCCCAGTTCCATACACACTTTCCCACTGTCACACTTGATAGATCCTATACTTTCACGTCTTATCCTCTTTCCCTTCACATACTTGTAGAATGAATTGAGGTTTACCTTAATCCTGCCCGCCAAGGTCTTCTCATGGCCCCTCCTGACTCTCCTAATTTCCTTCTTAAACTCGTTCCCATTATCCTTATTATCTTCTAGATTTCGAACATTACCTAGCTCTCTGAACCTTTTGTAAGATTTTCCTTTCTTCTTGACTAGATTTATTACAGCCTTTGCACACCACGGTTCTTGTACCCTACCATAACTTCCCTGTCCCATTGGAACATACCTATACAGAATCTGTTTCCAATTTAAGCCCCCAATTTCCCGCCTGATAGCCTCATAATTCCCCTTAATCCAATTAAACGCTTTTCTAACTTGTCTGTTGCTGTCTCTCTCCAATGCTATTGTAAAGGAGTTAGAATTATGAGCACTATCTCCAAAATTCTTTCCCACTGAGAGATCTGACGCCTAACCAGGATCATTTCCCAATACCAAATAAAGTACCGCCGCTCCTCTTGTAAGCTATCTGCATACTGTGTCAAGAAACCTTCCTGAACACACCTAACAGACCCCTTCCATCTAAACCCCTTGCCAATCGATATTTGGGAAATTAAAATCTCCTATCACGACAACTCTATTATTATTATTACTACACCTTTCCAGGATCTGTTTCCTTATCTGTTCCTCTATATCCCTGTTACTATTAGGCGGCCTATTAATAACACCCAGTAAAGTTACTGACCCCTTCCTGATCCTAACCTCCACCCACAGAGACTCCGTAGATAATCCCTCCATGGCGTCCGCCTTTTCTACAACTGTGAAACTATATCTGATCAACAGTGTCACGCCCCCACCTCTTTTGCCTCCCTGCTTGTCCTTTCTGAAACATTTAATCGCGGCACTTGTAGTAACCATTCTTCTCCCTGGGCCATCCAGGTCTCTGTAATGGCCACGACATCATATCTACAAGTACTGATCCTCGCTTTAAGCTCTTCTGCATTGTTCACAACACTCTTTGCGTTAAAATAGATGCCTCTCAAACTTTCAGTCTGAGCGCGTCCCTTCTCTTTCACCTACCTATCCTCCCTCACACACTGTCTACAAGATTTCTCTATTTCTGAGTCAACCTCCTCAACCCAGTCTTTTCAGTTCGGTTCCCATTCCCAACCATTCTAGTTTGAAATCTCCCCAGAAGTCTTAGAAAACCTCCCCGGTAGGATATTGGTCCCCAGGGATTCAAGTGCAACACGTCCTTTTTGTACAGATCACATCTTCCCCATAAGAGGTCCCAATGATCCAGAAATCTGAACCCCTGCCGCTTGAGGAAGATGAGATTATCTCCAAAAGTCATAAAGATAAAACATATTTTTTCAGCACTTAAGCACGATTAGTGTATTATTTTTGATTTGTACAATTTTAGAGTGAAAAAATGTAAGTGCACCATGCAAAGGTTTTGGCACCCCAAGACATTTGAGCTCTCAGATAACTTTTACAAATGTTTTCACACCTTAATTAGCCTGTCAGGGCTATGGCTTGTTCACAGTCATCATTAGGAAAAGCCAGGTGATGCAAATTTCAAAGCTTTATAAATAACCTGACTCCTCAAACCTTGTCCCAACAATCGGAAGCCATGGGCTTCTATAAGCAGCGACCTAGCACCCTGAAAATTAAAATAAATGAGGCCCACAAAGCAGGAGAAGGCTACAAGTAGATAGTAAAGCGTTTTCAATTAACCGTTTCCTCAGTTGGTAATGTAACTAAGAAATGGCAGTCAAAAGGATGGGTGGAGGTCAAGTTGAGGTCTGGCAGACCAAGAAAACTCTCCAAAAGAACTGCTCGCATGATTCCTAGAAAGGCAAATCAAACGCCCCGTTCGACTGCAAAAGACCTTCAGGAAGATTTAGCAGACTCTGGAGTGGTGGTGCACTGTTTTACTGTGCAGCGACACCTGCACAAATATGACCTTCATGGAAGAGTCATCTGAAAAAAACATTTCCTTGGTCTTCACCACAAATTACAGAGTCAGATGTTTGCAAAGGAACATCTAAACAAGCCAGATGTATTTTGGAAACAAGTCCTGTAAACTGATGAAGTTGAAATAGAACTTTTTGGCCGCAATGAGCAAAGGTATGTTTGGAGAAAAAAAGGGTGCAGAATTTCATGAAAAGAACACCTCTTCAACAAGATCACGGGGGTGGATCTATTCTGGAAGCAAACATCACACCGCCTGTAAAAAAGCTGAAGATGAAACGAGGATCGCTTCTACAACAGGATAATGATCCTAAGCACACCACAGAATCCACAGTGGACTACCTCAAGAGGCACAGTCTGAAGGTTTTTCCATGGCCGTCACGGTCCCTCGACCACGGACCATCATGAAAAAACTGTAGATAGACTCCACAAGAGCAGTGCATGCAAGACGGCCCAAGAATCTTACAGAACTAGAAGCCTTTTGCAAAGATGAATGGACGAAAATCCCCCCAAAAAGAATGGAAAGACTCTTGGCTGGCTACAGAAAGCGTTTACAAGCTGTGTTACTTGCCAAAGGGGGTGTTACTAAGTACTAGCCATGCAGGATGCCCAAACCTTTGCTTCGGACCCTTTTTCTTTTTTTTTTGTTATTTTGAAAATGTAAAATATGGAAATTTTTTTAAAAAGTAAGCCTGCTTAAAATATTAATGAAATGCGTCATCTTTAACTTTATGCCTTTTGGAAATCAGGTAATATTTTACTCGCTTAGCTATTCACAGTAACAGAAATTTTGACCAAGTGTGCCCAGATTTTGCATGCCACTGTAGACAGGTGTTGTAACAGACCGGCAGGTGACTGGTTAGAGTTCTTGCCTTGAGCACAGGCCGATCAGATTGAGACAAAATTGCAAATGTCAGCTTCCATGGAGGGCCACCAGAACCGCCGACTGATGAAGGACTCAGTACGCTTCATTCCAGGGTAACAGGATAACAGGCAAAACTGTGCTCACTGCAATACCTGTGAGCGGACGGAGATGGGAACATAAACACGGTACGTGGCGCATTGACTAGGGGCTACCTCGCTCTGTTGAGCAGCTTGCATTATGTCCCATTGCGCTGCACCCACGAGACAGTGAGGATGCCCTCTGGTGTCTCAGGGGTCTCAGTGTGAAGAAATCTACAGGAGAGGGCATCAGGCTTTCTATTCTTGGAATTGGGGCAGAAGAACAGAGTAAAATTGAATCCTGAGAAACGCAGAGACCAACGAGCTTGACAGGAGTTCAGACACTTGGCCGTACGGATATATTCCAGATTCTTGTGGTCAGTCCAGACTATCAATGGCACCTTTGCTGCCTCCAACCAATGCCTCCACACCTCAAGGGCTAGCTCACAGTCAGCAGCTCCCGTTTCCCGACATCGTAATTCCGCTCTGTGGGAGTGAGGCGGTGAGAGATGAAGGCGCAAGGGTGGATGAAGGTCCTGGATGTGTGGCGGAAGGATGAGTGAGTAAGTTTGCGGATGACACGAAGATTGGAGGAGTTGTGGATGGAGCTGCAAGTTGTCGAAGGTTACAAGAGGATATAGACAGGCTGCAGAGTTGGGCAGAAAAATGGCAGATGGAATTCAATCCGGACAAGTGTGAGGTGATGCATTTTGGAAGGACAAACCAGAAGACTGAGTACAAGATTAATGGTGTGGATGAACAAAGGGACCTTGGGATTAAAATCCATACATCCCTCAAGGTCGCTGCGCAGGTTGATAGGGTAGGTAAGAAGGCCTGTGGGATGCTCGGCTTCATTAACAGGGGTATTGAGTTCAAGAGTAGAGAGTTCATATTGCAACTCTACAAATCTCTGGTGAGACCGCACGTAGAGTATTGTGTTCATTTCTGATCACCTCATTATAGGAAGGATGTGGAAGCTATGGAGAGGGTGCAGAGGAGATTTACCAGGATGTTGCCTGGTTTAGAGAACAAGTCATATGAAGCAAGGTTAGCAGAGCTGGTACTTTTCTCTTTGGAGAATAGAAGAATGAGATGGGACTTCATAGAGGTCTACAAGATTATGAGAGGCATAGATAGGGTGACTAGTCAGTACCTGTTTCCCAGGGCACCAATAGTAAACACAAAAGGGCATATATACAAAATTAAGGGCGGGAAGTTTAGGGGAGACATCAGGAGTAGGTTTTTTACACAGAGGGTTGTGAATGCCTGGAATGACTTGTCAGGGATGATGGTGCAGGCTAAAACATTTGGGGTATTTAAGAGCCTCTTGGACAGGCCCATGGATGAAAGAAAAATAGAGGTTTATGCGATAGTGTGGGTTTAGTACTTTTTTTAAAGGATTATAGGAGTCGGCACAACATGGAGGGTTGAAGGGCCTTTACTGTGCTATAATGTTCTATGGTTCTTTAGGTGTACCTTTTCATCCTTGGCCAAGTGTTGAGAGAGAACAGTTCCTATACCAATATCAAACGGATCGACCTCCAAAATGATCTGCCGGTCGATGTCGGGTTGAATCAGGATGAGGTAGAGGTGAAATGTTCCTTCAGGTCAGAGAACGGTTTTTCAGCAGCAGGGGACAAGTAGAGTCTGACAGTAGGTGAAGTAAGAGCAGTGAGTGGTGCAGCCAATATAATGAGAGGCGTCGTAACTCCCGACGAGTCGAAGGTTTGGGCCATTCGGACACCGCCTTGGCCGGAGGCAGCAGCGGAGTAAGACGGCCAGATGATGTGTGCAGCTAGAGACTCTTAAATTTAGTTACTCAGGGCTTCTGTTTCAGGTACGGACAGGGGGCCGCTTGTGGGATATGTGCCAGGCAAGAGGTCAATGGCACAAAATCGGTCGGACGACGAGGCGGTAGGGAAATGGCCCGCGACTTGCTAAACACAGATTTGAGGTCCATGTATTCAGGATGGATGGCATTAAGGTCCCTAAGTTCCAGGGGGAGATCTGGGATTGGTGACAAGGGGACCTGAGCATGACGGAGGCAATGGGAGTGACAAAATGGGCTCCAGCCTACTGTCTTGCTACTGAGCCATTCAATGGGGTGGTTCTATTTAACCATGGATGGCCCAGGACAATGGGAACTTGAGGAGAGTCAATAACATAAAGGGTTAACTGTTCATGATGGTTGCCAGATAAACTAAGACTCGCCGGGGCCATGACATGAGTGATGTTAGCGAATCTCTGACCGTTCAAGGCGTTGTCCAGCAATGGTGACTGGAGAGAAGACGTGGGTTATTCACACTGGGCAGCCAAACCGGAATCGATAAAACACCCCTCCGCACCGGAATAAATCAAGATGGAGACTGCTTGCCGTTGGACGCCCCACTCCAGAGAAGCAGGTATGAGAGTGAATGGCGTCGAGGGGCGCTGGACAGGGGTCACGCTTACCAGTACTCCTCATCCTACTTCTGAGCACTTGGCTTTTACTGGGCAGTTGGAGATGAAGTGGTCTGGTTGGCCAAAGTACAGTCAGGAACGGATGCTTATTCTTCTTTATCAGTCATTCGGTGTCAGGCGAGTATAGTCAACCTTCATAGCTTCAGGCTCTGGAACTAGAATTGCTCTTGGGGGCGAACAGCAGGGCACAGTAGACTGACGAGGAGCTTGGAACTCACCCAATGCCCCCAGGGACGCTCCGAAACCCTTCCCTCTACGGCGCTGCTGAAGGCGAACATCAATGCGGAAGGCGAAATCCACTAGGGTTTCAAAGGTGGCAGGAAGGTCCTGAGTGCCCAATTCATCTTTGATGTCTTCGGAAAGGCCATTCAGGAAGGTGTCGTATTGTGCCTCCGAGTTCCAGCCGCTAGAGGTGGCTCGGGGTCGGAACTCTGTGGCGTTATCTGACGTAGATCTGCAACCCCTGGTGCATGAGCAACATTTCATGGTCAGCGTCTCTTGCATGTTTGGAGCGATCAAACACTTTTCTGAACTCCTCAGAAAATAAATGAAAACTGATTCAGAAAGGCGAGCCTATCTCCAGCCGGCTGTTCCCCATTCTCTCGCCCGACCGGACAGTTGAGTGATGACGTAAAACACCTTGGCTCAATCAGTCGGAAAGGCTGTCGGTTGTTAATCAAAAATGAGGGTGCACTGGGAGGGAAAAGAGCGGCAGGAACCGGTCTCACCTGGGTACTTTTGTGGAGGAAGCAGTAAAGGCTCTTGGACAGGAGGAGCAAGAGGAAATGCGGAGAATGTTGATGACGCTCTAGGGCAGCTGGAGTGACTGTGTCTGGGCCACAAGGTCAGCTGCATTGGCAGAAAGCGACTCCACTGCCCTGAACACGGATTCCAGCTGGTTCTGGTGTCTCCCGAGCTGCACTCTCTGTTGTTCCAGGACAGCTCTCAGACGCCCGGGGTCTGTGGATCCATTCTGGCCAGATTGCACAGTCAGGACGCTGAAGCAGTGAACCAATCGCAAACCAAGTACTGTGCGTACTGTTGTATTTCCTGAGTAGCAAATCCAAAAGGGCAACAAAGTCGGCGTCAAAGTTCAAGCGGAGATCAAAAATTCCAGGTAAGCCCAAAAATCAGAATCGGGAAACTGGTAGAGTCGCTATTCGGACTAACAGAGTTCAGATATGAATGCTGTAAAGGCTCAACAAAACTCACTGGCACAATCTGGCAACAAACAGGTAAAAACACAGGACTAAAATACACTCAGCAATAAACAGAAGCAGATGATAGGTGGAGCACAATGAGACAAACGTAGCAGGAAAATACGTAATAATGATAAAACAGGTGAGAGGCGGGGAACTCAGCAACACAGGGGCCGGAGTAGAGCATGAAAACAAACAAGAGCACTTGGCAACCACAATATCACATACTGATGGCTAGGGGGAAAACACACAAAAACACAAAAGATCTACTGGAGATACTGACAAATTGATTATATGTGCAACACTTGAAACTTTGAAGGATAATTAGTTTCAACCATTCAAACACTTCAACAGGATGAAACGTTGAGGTGTTTTGTTCCTTACCTGAACAAATTACACCAGCGTCCTCATTGTGGTTACAGTTATGTTGGCCCCAATGGCGAGAAGGACATTGCCAAAGAAACAATTCCGTCCCTTGGCAGTTCAAATCGTCCAGGATTATAGGACCCGTCCCTTTGCCGAAATACGCGTTACTCTTTGCTGATATAGCGTGCCCGCATCCAAGCTCTCTGCAGACAATATGGGCATCTTCAACTTGCCATTGGTCATCGCAGACGGTACCCCACATTTTGTTGTTCAATACTTCCACTCTACCTGAGCAAGCATGACTTCCGTTTAGCAGCCGGATTTCTACTCGTTCTGTTAAACAGAAGTATATAATAAAAATCTTGTTTTATTCAAGTGCGTTGGCATTCATTCTATTGACTCACCGTTCTATCATTTTTCATATTTTATTGAATCCAACTGTAACTATCTTGTAATGAACAACGAAAGCTCTCTTGTGCAGAGATTAGGTAGCCGACTTCTCTTTTTTGACAATGAATAATGAAAGTATATCTCTTAATATGATGGAAAAATGTGTGAGGATTCTGAAATCTGGAATCAAAATAAAACTGCTATTATAAATATTAATGTTTTTTTTTTCTAGTTTGAGTCATAACCATGACAATCCAATTTGATATCCATTTTCCATTCTTTGAAATGTTTGTATTAAGTATCAAACATGATGGTACAGAATGATCATCCAGTTACGAGTCCACTCTGCATAAAGCCATAGCAGCTCCACTATGATATACAACTTAACAGTACGTTCATTCTAAATCGCCCGATTTCAGACTGAAGTAGGCTATCTTTCGAGCTTCATATCAGGTTTGTTTTCACCAATTTGACCGTAATTCATTAGACTGCAGCACCCATATCCTTCCCCAGAAGTAGAAGGCATTGCAACTATTTGAGTCATAATCAAATGCAGAATCCCAATAAAATTGCTTGAAATTTTCCGCTCACCCGCAACATCTATCGCCACGAAGTTACTGTAGCTGGAGTTGAACACCCTGCCGTTTATTTCTGTTTCATAAATGCAGGTATAGTTTCCGCTATCAGTCACGGTGACGTTCGCAATTCGGAACTCAGCGCCATGGTTTGCCCATTGCGTGGGTACCCAGTCCATTCCTGTATCCTTGCCATCCTTAATTAAGCGAAACATACGTGTCGTATAATACTCGGGAGCAATGCAGGTGATTCGAACACTTTTTCCTTGGACGTACAAACCAAACATTGTCGTCAGGGTGAGCTTCGCACCCTCTGGTTTGCCTGAAAATGTGACAAAATCAACAGTGGAACTATGCGCTTTTTGACAATGCTCACAAAGCCAACAATGATTAAAATTTACAACACTCTTGTTACACTCATTTTAAATATTTATATCTCCCCAATATATGGTCCCAAGCTTAGACGTGAATCGAGTAGGGTTGGGCATCAAGCTAACAAACCCATCCCGTAAAAATCCAGAGCTTCAAAAACGCCAACAGTAACTTTAAAATTCAGCATCCTTAGGAGAGAAAGGATATTTGAAGATGAGTACCACCTGGAGTCAAATTAAAAGACAGGCCCGGGGCAGAGGACTCTGCCGAGTTGCTACCCCTCTAAGGGTGATGAGCTTAAGTAAGTATAACTATTTGTCGCGACGCCTGTTATCACATTTCGAAGGCTGTAATGAAAAATAATCACTGTATAAGGTCATAGCGACAAACTGACATTAGACTGAGTGGTGAGTGTGTATTCTCTATATTTTGAAGCTCCTGAATTCCTACCTGAAATGTAGGCATTTATTTCCTTCAACAAATGTTGCTAGACTCATTGTGTTTCTCCAACATATTGTAAGTTTGTTTAGCAAACACAAGGAAATCGGCTGATGCTGGAAATTAAAACAACACACACAAAATGCTGGTGGAAAACAGCAGACCAGGCAGCATCTATAAGGAGAAGCACTGTCGACGTTTCCGGCCGAGACCCTTCGTCAAGAGGGTCCTTCGTCCTGACGAAGGGTCTCGGCCCGAAACGTCGACACTGCTTCTCCTTATAGATGTTGCCTGGCCTGCGGTGTTCCACCAGTTTTTAGCGTGTGTTGTTGTAAGTTTGTTTGTTGTTTTTTTTTTTTTGGCTCAGAATTCGAGTATCTGCTCTCTTTACGTGTATTTCTCATATTGTAAATTGAGAAAGCACGCTAAAGAGTTCTGCCCTCAAATAGTTGTTAAACTTATTTGAAACTACAACACGGCTAATAAAGAAGTAGAGTTTGACGGCAAAATTATTGTTGCTGCATTTAAGATTTGCAGAATTTAAGTGGCAACAATCATATTAGATGGGAACAAGCCTCTGGTATCAAAATTTTAAAATAAGTCTCCAAATACTGTGTTTCTGTGTAACTGCATTCTACCGGACAGAAAGGCTGTATAGCAATGTTAAATCAGCTCAACGCATCGCCGGCACGATCCTTGGCGTCAACAAGAATATATATGCGGAAAGGTGCCGGAAAATGGCCAGCAACATCATGAAGGATCCCACCCACGCTGCTCGTAGACAGTTTTTTAACAGTAATATCCAAACCAAGACCACCGGACTCAAATGCAGTTACATCGCCAAGCAGTAAGGCTGATCAACTCCTCCAGCTGCCTGTCACATCTCTCATAATTCTGCCTTCTTCTACTACGCATAGTGCTTTACCCTTATATTTTTTCTTCATCTTTCCTGCTTATCCCCTCCCTGCTTCCCCTCCCCCACCCCTTGATCTTTCCTCTCATTAGTCTTTCAACTGGTACCTACCAGCTTTCTCTCACACACACCCCACCTTCTTTATAGGGCCCCTGCCCCCTCCTTCTTCACTCTTGACGAAGGGTGTCGGCCCGAAACGTTGACTGCTCGTTTCCACGGATACTGCCCGTGCTGATTTCCTCCAGCGTGTTGTACGTGTTGCTTTGATCAACACCTCCACCCGCTAACACACCACTGTAACCCCTCCCACCCTAACCAACATTACTTTATCATTTACTGTTACTGCTTCAGTGCTACCTTATGTACAGGCGCTATTGTGCCTAGCGCCGCTTTATGGAATTACAATTAATCTATGGACATACCCTATCTTGTGTATATATTTTATTGTTTCTCTTTATCTTATTGGATTTTGCATGCTTTTTTCGATCCAGGCTAGCAATTATAAAGTTATTGTTTAAACTTATGCACTGCAGATAATATTAAACAAACTTGAATCTTGAAATACAGTAAAGGTGCGTTTAAATTTACGTAGCAAGAAACAAAAATAACTGTATCAACATATAGTCATGGAGTAAAAATATTCACTTACGTGTCAAAGTTATGTTGAGCCATTCACTGCGAGCTGACGTGTAATGTCTGCCTGATATGTCTGTTTGGTAAATACAGCTGTAAGACCCTTCTTTGCTACTGTCCATTTGGCTAACTTTCAGAACCGTAGTCCAATTTGAGATTGGGCCAATCGACGTAATAACGTTGGCGCTACCCGATTTGTAGAGAGAGAACCTGATGTTCGTATATACCTTGGGGGCTGTACATTCGATAGCAGCATCCTGGCCCTGTAGGTACTGACCAAATGGCCGATTCAGGGAAACCTGTGGACTCTGCAGCTCGGCTGGAACACAAATACAATTGATCTGCTGAAAATAGATAGGTTAATTTGCATGTTTGCATACAAAGAACGCAAGTACGTTCCTACGTTTAGTCCATACATTGGAGCTGAAAAGAGCGTTGGAAATATATAATATAAATTGAAATATCACGGAAAGTAACAGAATTTCCCAGAAGGTCAAACAACATATGAGGGAAAGGAAGAACATTCAGCTCATCATCAGAATACCCCGGACATATTCCATCTGAACTGCTTTTCATCTCGCAGATAGGAGATAACCCGCAGAGAGTTGTCAATGTTTTCTAATGCTATTTCCGTTCTGTAGTAACTGTGTTTTTTATTCTGATCACTGCTGCCATTAATGCTTTGGTACCACGAATTAACTCTAAAATTAAGTGCTGCTTTCGCCGTGATTGGGGGTGGGGGGAAACATTGGAGGCAGTTTTGCGAGCCTGGAAAACGGCGAATTTCCTAAGTTCACCCGGTGAGCCATACCTTACACTGCTGAAGGGGTTATCTGATTTTGTTTCATCACAATTAACACATGGCCAATAACTGGAATGTGAAACTCAAATATATGTATATATATATATATATTTGACGTAACAGATATATCATTACCGAGTACCTGTGGAACTTCCTTTTAGAGTCCGAAAATAGTTTTCCAATTTTTCTGGTAAGATCAATGGAGTGGATTATTTCAAAGAAAACAATAGCGAATACTACAATTGGATGGGGAGGAGGGTTAATTCTGAGAAACTGCAGACCAATTTGTTCTAACGGGAAACACGTTACACGCTATTAGAATGTGCAAGCACTTCAGTGTCGATTGCGCTCAATCTGTTCCTATATCTAAACTATTGTGGCCAGGCTGTGTAAATATTCCACCGTACTTAGGGGAAAGAACAAGTGGTAAGCATTCTGTCGCTGAGATCCTTGTTCAACATTATGTTCATGTCACATAGATCAACTTACTGGCAGGTAGCGCCCAATACTAAAAAAAATCAATGACTAATGGTTGCATGAACATGCCGCATTTCTTAAAATATTATCGGTTATCATTGACTCATTTCTCCCATATTCGTCAAATATTTAACTATAATTTGGTGTTCACTTTATGAGTGGTGATTCATATGTTCGTGGCCTAAGGGAGAAGGAGATTAGTTATCAACTTCAAACTTTCTGTATAATCACTCAAAGAGTGGACCTGCATGCGCATGCGACTATATGAGCTGTATAACTCATCTCTTTCTACCTTAGGCCACGAACTTATCAATGACATATCTGTAGACACTTTCTGGAGGTCCAAGATTCGTATGCTCCACGACCGCTGGACTAAGTGTGTAAATGTAGGAGGGGACTATGTTGAAAAAATAAATGTGCTAGGTTTTCTAAAATTGACTCATTCTACGTTAGGCAACGAACATATCAATGACCCCTCGTAATATATCATAGCCATTCGTACCTCGAAGAAAATTCATAGCACTTACTAGATACAGTCAGTCTTGTTCGGTCACTCTGGGTTGAGTTATATAGCTTCCCCGATCTTTTAATTTGGTACACGCAAATATAATCTCCCTGGTCTTTGGGCCGTATGTCTTTAAGGTACAAAATCCTGGAGAATCCCGGTGTCTTCGCAACGGCTGCGGTGACATAGGCACTGTTTTCCACCTTGGACAGGATAAAAGTCACACCTATGTAGGCACTTTGCGCCGAGCACCTGACACCCACCGTCTCGCCTATTGAGAATACGCCAGATGACCTCAACATTTCCACTTTTGGCTTTGGTGGTTTATCTGGTGAGGAGGAAAAAATAAAATGTAAGTATTAGTTACCCTTATTCAACGGTTAGTCAGTATAGTGATGACTCTGAAGAAACACGTTACCTCTTTGCAAAAAAGATATTTCGACACAGAGCCGCACATAAAGAGTTGGAGGAACTCAGTCCAGTCATTTGCAGGAGGCTCCAGATTCCAGCATATGTAATGCCTTGTTACCCCAATGCCGACACATCAGCCATGTTTCATAATATAACCCTCACACCTTATTTTATCTGAGCTCAACAACTATGTATATTTGCTACTGTTCTTCCTGTAATAAGCGCATTCCATTGTGTAAAACATTACTCTCTGGCCACGGGAATACCAAACTAAAATTCTGAACCATGCACCGCGACGCTGTTAATAGATCCTCTCCCTTGTTCCTTGACTAGACAGCATTTCAGTAAATTGGATCACTTGGTGGTCCTTCTGCTATAGAAAGTATTCAAAGGTTTGGATGTAATTTCGAATGTTCACAGACTTTTAAGGAAGTGGTGGTAGTCTCTTGCTTTCTTCAGAATTCCACTTACGTGCTCGCAGCTCGTCGCTGTAGACAGATTGCTATGCAATTGCTTTAAGCCATGGACCCAGCCGTAGTGGATCTGAAAATTACACCATTAATGTTGTGGACATTATTAAAGCAGTTGTAGACGAGTGTGTTCCCACAAAAATCATTCGTAGTCTTCCACAATCAGAAGCCCTGCCTGAACAATAGGAACCGTAATCTGTTGAGAATCAGATTAGAATCATTCAGGACTAGTGACCAAGAACGATAAAAGAGGTCCACGTACGACCTCCAGAGAGCCATCTCACTGATCAAGTGGCAAATCCGCAGTAAACTTGTATCATCGAAGGATGCTCGACAGATGTGGCAGGTCTTGAATGCTATCACCTGCTGTAAAGTTAATTCAAGCAACATAAGCAACAACTGGGCTTTAATTGCAGATGAACTCAATGCGTTCTCTGTTCGATTTGGCCGTAGAAAATGGACGAACCATCACGAACTATCACAAATCCCGATGTTCCTGTGATCTCAGTCCATGAGGACGAAGTGCAAGCTGCATTCAGGAGGGTGAACCCACGTAAACTACGAGATATAATAAGAATGACCTGGGCTGATCAACTGGCTGGATTTGTGACCTCTCGCTTCCGAAGTCTAAAATACTCATCTGCACCACACATGCTACAAATATACTACTGCCTGTGAAGAGCGTGGCGAACTACGCGATGAATATCATCCAGCTGTACTGATGAAATTCTTTGAGATGCTAGCGATGAAGCATATCAACTGCAGCCTGAGAGGTGAGTTAGATCCTCTCCAATTTGCCTAAGGTCACACAGTGGATGCACTATCACTGGCTCTTTACTCAACCCTGGAACACCTGGACTTCATCGACTACCACTCAGTATCCAAAACGAATCATTATGCTCCAAAACTTTAGGCTCAATATCTCCTTGTGCGATTAGGTCCCGGGTTTCCTGACTTGCAGACCTCATTCAGTTCGGATTAGCAACAACATCTCCTTCACGATCTCCATCAACACAGGTGCACCACAAGGATGTGGTTCAGCACTGATCCGATGCTTATTCAGGTTTGCAGAAGACATCACTGTCGTTGATCGAATTAAAGGAGGCGGTGAATGAAAATATAATACTAAAATTTAAAATCTGGTTGAGTGGTGTCATAAGAACTACAACTTGCTCAGTGACAGCAAGGCTAAACAGCTGTTTATTAACTCCAAGAGAAAGAATCTGATTTCTTGGGAAATCAGAGTGAGGGAGTGTCAACAACTTAATATTCCTCGGTGTTACTATTTCAGACGACCTGTCCTACTACCAGCACGTAAATGTAATTACGAAGAAACCACGACACCACCACCACTTCCTTGAAGTTTGTGAACATTCGAAATTATATCTAAACTTTTGAATATATTCGCTATGTGTGTCGTGGAAAGTATATTGACTGGCTGCATCACAAACTTATATGGAAACACCAATGCCAAATATATTTAAAAGGCAGAGCAGCGGCAGTTTCTATCACTTGCACTGCAACCAGTCACCGAACGGGATTCATTAAAAAGGGCGATTAAAAATAACGCAAGCGCATACGGAACGGCCATACGTTTGAGTGTGCCACTGTTTAGAGTAGCTTTGGATCATCATGCCTAGGCAATGTAAAGTATCTGGTAAGCTGGTGTTTTTGTTCTTATTTGTTCATTCCTCGCCTGTTAGTGAGGATGGCTCCTGAGTCAGTGTTTGCGCTGAGATCTGGGAATCCCAGGAGCACTGCAGTCTCCAGAAAATACGCATCTGCACCGCGAACACTGAACTGCAGCTCCTGAGAGAACGGAGTAAGGAACAGGAGTTGGAGGTCCACGACCTTCGGTTCATAGGCGAGAATGAGTGGTGAATAGATAGGATCAACAGGAAGGTAGCTACGCCTACGTTTTAGAAGACAGGTAGAAGGCAGGAAAATGCACTGAAACTCCAGAGTACGCCTGCGACGGATTCCCTCAACTGAAAGTTCATCAGTTGAGATACTGTTTAGGCCGACGTCCTGCTTGAGCGGGGTGGTGGTGGGTGGCACAGTGACCGGATTTCTGACGCTAAGTCTGGTGCTGTGGCTCAGAAGAGCAGAGAAGCGTTCAGAGATTCCATAGTTAGAAACGAAATTTTGTGGATGGGATGGAGACACGTAGATAGTCCGTTGCCTCCCAGGTGCCATGATCCGGGATGTCACGAAGTGGATTGATGGCATTCTGAAAGGGCAAAGATGAGCTGGCCAGAGTATGTATTGACACCAATGACATCGGTAGAAAAGGTGGGTCAACCTTCAAGAGAGATTTTAGTGAGCTTGGAAGAAGCTGAAAAAAAAAGAGAGCCTGGAATGTAGTAGTCTCTGGATTGCTGCCTGTGCCATGTGCCAGTGAAAGTGACAATAGATTAATTTGGCAGCTAAATGCGGGCTTGATGAACTGGGGGAACCGGCTCGTCTTAATGGATTAATGGGATGGTATGTCCTGAACAAAAGCGACGGTTACATCTGAACCGGAGGGACAGCAATACCGTGCTGTCAGGTTTAAGCTTTTCTGGAAGTAATCTGAGATGGTGCATGAACTGGCGTGATAGTGCTGCGGATGAAGGTTTGGTTTACAAATAGACCCAGTGTGTAGTGAGAGTACTAGGAAGGAGGAACTGGTGTTAGGGCAAAATTGCAGTTAACAGAATGAGTTGTTTATTGAAGGGCGAACGAATCAAAACAGGTGGATACAGCATTGAAGATGTTGTATTTGAAAACAGTCAGTGTGCGTAATAATGTAGATGAACTTGTACCACAGTTACAAATTGGCATTCAAAAATGCTGTGACAATCATTAAAGTATGGCTGAAAGACGATTATAGCTGGGAGTTTAACATCAAGGATACGCATTGTGTCGAAACAACAAGCAGCTAGGTAGAAGCGGTGGCGTGGCTCTGTTGGTAAAAATAAAGTGAATTCAAATCATTAGAAGGGGCTAGCATGGTGTCAGAAGTTGTTGAATCGTATTGGATAGAGTTAAGGAACCGCAAGGGTAAAACAACCCTGTTCGTAGTTATATGCAGAGCCCCAAACAGTGGAAAGGATGTGGTTTGTAAGTAGACAGATAATGCATGCCAAAAGGGAAATGTATCGACGCACTTAGGGGGATTTAAATATGCAGGTGAATTGGAATATCAGTTTGGAGCTGGATCCCAAGGGAGGGAAGGTTAGAATGACTACTAGATGCCTGTTTAGAGTAGCTGGTAGTTGCGCTAGCTAGGGGATCAGCTATTCTGAATTGGGTGTCGTATAATGAGCTGTAAATGACTGAAGAGATTAAGGTAAAATAATTCGTAGGGTCAAGTGAAGAGACTCTAACATAATTCACCCTTGAATTTGAGCACAAGCTAAAATAAGATGTTTCAGTATTCAGTGGAGCAAAGGGAATAACAGAAGCATGAGAGTGGAGTTGGACAACACTGATTGGGAAAAACACTGGTAGGGACGATGGCAGATAGCAATTGCTGGAAATCCAGCAAGCAATTCATAAGGCCCAGGATATATACATCGCAAAAGGCTGAACTATTCTAAAAGAAAGAGGACACAGCCATGGGTAACAAGAGAAATTAAAACCAACATAAAAGGCAAAGAGAGGACATATGACAGGGCAACAATTGGAGGCAAATTAGAGGATTAGGAGTTTTCAAGATCCAACAGAATGCAACTAAAAATAGTCATTAAGTAGGAAAAGATGGAATACGGAAGTAAGCTAGCCAATTATATTAAAGAGTTTACCAAAAGTAAGATACAGAAAGTGTAAAAATCAGGCGAGAGTGGATATCGTTCCGTTGGAAAACGATACTGGGGTGTAACGGTAATGGGGTGTAATAAAATTGCGGACGAACTCAAGAAGTATTTTGCAGCATTCTTCACTGTGGGGGAAATTATATGCTGTAAGTGCAGGAGTGTTATGGGGTCACAACTGTGTGAAGTGTGTGAAGAAGGTTCTTTGAAGCTAAAAAGTCCAGAGGTGAACATCCTCGGATTCTGAAAGAGGCGGGTTAAGACGTTTTAGAGGTATTAGGACAGATCTTTCAAGAATCACTTGTTCTGGAATGGTTCTAGAAGTCTGGGAAATTGCAAATGTCACTCCCATCTTGAAGGCAGTACATTATGGGACAATTTGTCTGACAGCAGTGGTTAAGGATACGTTTGTGTCGATGGTTAACAATGTGGTATCGGGGCATCTGGAGGCACATGAACGAATAGGCCGTAGTCACCATGGTTTCTTCAAGGGAAAATCTTGACTGAAAAAGCTGTTGGAATTATTTGAAGAAATAACAAACAGGATCGATAACGAAGAATCGGTAGATGTTCTGTACTTGTATTTTCAGGAAAAAAAAAGTTTGGAAGGAACTTTGGAACTTTGGAAGGGCTGCCAAACATATTAAGAGAAATGGTATTGCAGGAGCAAGGATAGCATGCATAAAGCAGTGGTTGATTGGCGAGATGTAACGTGTGTACAGAAATGGAACATTTTCTGGTTCCCTGCCGGTGACAACTGGTCTCTGTTGGAACCACATATCTTTTTACATGACGTGAATGACTTGGATGACTGAACTGATGGCTTTCTTGCAAAATTTGGGGACGAAAATAGGTTTCGAATATTGAGAGAGGCTACAGAAGGTGAAACATATTAGGAGAATGAACAATGAAATTAAAGATGGAATAAAATATCAGGAAGAGTATGGCTTGCACTTTTGAAGAAGGATATAAAAGCATAGACTATTTTCTAAAATAAGAAAAATCAAAACTCTGAGGCGCAAATAAATGGGAGTCGGTGTGCAGGATTCTCTAAAAGTTAATTTGCAGGATGAGTCTGTGGTGAAGAAGGCAATTACCAGCCACACCATCAACTGGGCATATTAAAGTGTCCTACAGCCGACCATCCTCCTAATAATCTGCTAAACGACTGAGCGGTTGCATTACACCAGCCTAAGAAGATGGGGCTGGATAACTGGATAACTGGATTGTGCCATTCTGCTCCGTCCAGAGGGGTGTTCTCTGGAGCTGCTTCATTTATGCCGTATCTTTTTTAAGGAGAGGAACGGTTTCTCTCCCCTGCAATGTACTATGAACTGGCCAGCATCGAATATAAACCCACAGTCAGGAGATGAGTGGTGTCTGTTGGTTTGAGGAGTATTTACTATGTCGTTGTAACCAAGTTCTGTTCTGTTTAGCTGATTCAAGTTTGGACTCTAGAACAGTTCTGTTGAGTTTGTAAACATTTTGGGTAATAAAGCCCCTATTTATTCACCTTTACCTGCTCTCCCATTTTTATGCTTACCCTGGTCCTTCACAGTGGACCAGAACAAAAAAACAAAGAAGTAGCACTGAGGCTTTACAAAGCACTAGTGAGGCCTTACTTGGAGTATTTTGTGCAGTGTAGTTCTCGTTATCTTCGAAACGATGTTTTAACAGTGAAGCAGGTTCAAACAAGTTTCACGAAAATCATCGCAGAACCGAACAGCTTATCATATGAAGAGCGGTTGATGACTCTGGGCATGTATTCACTAGAATTTTGAAGAATGATGGGAGACCAAAGAAAAACCTATCTAATACTGAAATGCCTGATTGAAGGGGATGCGGAGCGGATGTTTTGTATCATGGGAGACTCTGGACCACAGGATACAGCAAAGAATAATGGGGCATCATTTTAGACCGGAGAGAGAGAGAGAAAATTCTTTTGGCAGAATGTGATGAATCTGTGGAATTTGTTTGCCATAGGTGGCTGTATTTAAGTCAAAGGTTGATAGATTCTTGATTGGTCAGGGCATGAAAGGATACGGGGAATAAGTTGGAGATTGGGGCTCAGAGGGAAAATGGATCAGACATGATGAAATGTGGAAGGAGATTCGATGGGCTCACTGGCCCAATTCTGCTTCCATATCGCTGGTCTTAATGCCCTTGAAGGGGAAGTCCGATAAAATTTGATGGATATTGCAAAGCCCATGAGTGTTAAGGCCCTACTCACCATTGAGCATATCTACACGTAACGCTATCGTACGAAGACAGCATACATCATCATGGAAACCCTCAACAAAGGACATACATTCTCGTTGCTGCTACCAGGTACCTCAGAACCCACACAATCAGGTTAATAAGAAGTTATTACCCCTCAGCCATCATACTCTTGACCAAATGGGCTACCGTCATTTAATTTAATTTGCCTCACATGTTCCCAAAAAGTATGTACTTTCTTTCAAGACTTCTTTTTCTCATGTTCTCGATATTCATTGTTTATTTATTTTTGTTTTTATTTCTTTCTTTTTGTATTTGCACAGATTTTTGCCTGTTGCACAGTTGCTGAACACTCGTTGGTACAGTCATTCATTGATTATTTTATGGTTATTATTCTATTGAATTGTTAAGTATGACTGCAAGACAATGTTTCCCAGGGTCGTGGATAGTGAGATATGTGTACTTTAATTATGAATGTACTTTGAACTTTGAAAAGCCCTAATTTCCCCAAAGACCTAATTTCAATTTTGAACAGAGGATTATGCATAGAAATGATAGACGAAGAACAAAACTGAAACACTATTGCACTGCTGGAGATAGTAGATTTTGTGGGTGGCACGACAGGGGCTCTTAACTTGCCCATCCATCAGTGGTCATTTGCAAAATCTGTTACCCACTAACTTTACATGGAAGATAAGGACAAGAGCAAGAGGAAAGCAGCAAAGTGATATGCAAATGTATGTACATTCATAATGATTGGTAAACATCTATTGACTTGTTTGTCTCCACCTGGTGAAAAAGGCAGCTTACGTATTGAACGGCTACGTCGTGTCCTCTATACAGCATTATCTCACATGGTTCAAGAAAAAATGCCTTATAGCTAACATTAACAGACGCTGAGCTGAGGGAGAGATAGCCTTGTTGTCAGAAGCGTTCACATCACTTATAAGAATATCCCTTAATCGTGTTAATGGATCAAGATGACAATGCATGCACTGAAACAGAACATTTTAAAAATAGAATCGTTCTAACACAACCCCGTGCGAGTGACATGCACATTGTGCAATAAATCCCCCTGACCAAAAAAACAAGGAGTTCTGTCTTACTGCATGTCTTTCCTGCGTTAATACAGGGTTCGTAAGCATGTATTCCGTTGGATGATCTAAAACAATTTTGTACGTGTCTCCATCTCTACCTTAAGCTCATTGTTAACTGAAGAATAACCAAAGTGCACTATTTATTTGTCACATCTATTTTGTATATTTAGAACTATCATACTATAAAACATGCGAGCAGAATTAGGCCACCTGCTGACCTATTATCACTTTCAACCCTGTTTTCTTGCCTTCGCCCCTTCACTTTTGATGCCTTTACTTATCAAGTAGCTCTCAACGTCCGTTGTCAGTATGCTCAAAGAACTTAACCTCCACTACCGTCTATAGCAATGAGCTCCAGAAATTCGCCGCTCTCTGGCTGAAGATGTTCATACCCATCTCTGACCTCCTTGCATTCTGAATTTGTGAACTATATTCCTGCACTCTCCCCCCCCCCCCCCAAAAAAAAAAATGCGGGGTAGATGTGTTATTTTTCATTTATTCAGAGATGTAGTACGGGAACAAGTCTTTCTTGGCCAAGGAGTCCAGGCCACCTATGCGGGCTGTTAACCAACCAATATGGACGTATTTGGATTGTGTGAGGAAAAGTTCGCGGTCACGAGGATATAACCATATAACCATATAACAATTACAGCACGGAAACAGGCCATCTCGGCGCTTCTAGTCCATGCCGAACGCTTACTCTCACCTAGTCCCACTGACCGGCACTCAGCCCATAACCCTCCATTCCTTTCCTGTCCATATACCTATCCAATTTTACTTTAAATGACAATACCGAACCTGCCTCTACCACTTCTACTGGAAGCTCGTTCTACACAGCTACCACTCTATGAGTAAAGAAATTCCCCCTGGTGTTACCCTTAAACTTTTGCCCCTAACTTTCAACTCACGTCCTTTTGTTTGAACCTCCCCTACTCTCAATGGTAAAAGCCTATCCACGTCAACTCTATCGCCCTCATAATTTTAAATACCTCTATCAAGCCTCCCCCCCCCCCCAACTTTGTATGCTCCAAAGAATAAAGACTTAACTGGTTCAATCTTTCCCTGTAACCTAGGTGCTGAAACCCAGGTATCATTCTAGTAAATCTTCTCTGTACTCTCTCTATTTTGTTGACATCTTTCCTATAAATCGGTGACCAGATATGTATCAACTCCTCAGAGACGGTGACGGAATTGAACCCGGGTCGGTGGCGCTGTCATGGCGATACGCTAACTGCTACACGACTGTGCCAACACTTAACACAGAATTCTCTCACTTCCCCTTCCTGTACCGTTCTGACTATTTAGAAGTAGAAATACCTATCACAATGACTTGTACTTGATCACTTTCATCGGACGTATACCGTCTTCCATCTCTTTCCACCTGATATCTGCAAGTGTAGAAGCCTTCGTCCCCAGTGTTGATTTGTGTGATGACAAACGTGACTCCATTCGATTTCGCTGCTGCTTTCATGGATTTGACGTAGGCAGGCTGGCCGATTTTGTAGAGGTAAAACGTAGCACCTTCGTAAAATGTCGGCGAAACACAGTCCAACGTTAAGTTTTCCCCTTGAGAAAATACTCCATTCGTCCTCTTCATGTTAATGCGTGGTTTCAGCGGTTGATCTAAAAGGAAAACGAGCAAACAATGAGATAGTGCCCAAAATCCGAAGCCGCTTTCTTGCAAGATTTTTATTCGAGGTGTTTAATCATATACAGCTTTCTAATACTATTTCTAGTTCCGTACAACGTCACTATGGGGTATGCATTCGCAGACCAGTTCAATCTATTGATCCTGTCAGTTTGCCATATCAGTTCTGAGCATTTGGAAGTACAGCTACTTTTTCTCACAGAGTATCCATATTGAATTCTCTATTTTCAAGCAAATTATTTAATTTCTGTCGTTTTTCTCACTTGTTCTGATCACCTACTGCAGATTCTTTTCTTACAGTCTCCCCTCCCCCATATCTGCTATTTAACTACACACACTACCCTTTTTGATTCAATGATCTACCTTTCTTTCTTATCAGATGCCATCATCGTCACCAGTTTAATATTACCTATCAAGTTTCAGTGTCTGTCGTTAACCTCTCTCTTCCCTGTTCCATCTGCCTATCACACTTAATCATGCGGATTGACCTATTGACCGCTCAATGAGCTGCGGAGATGTCCACTGTCCATTTGCAGACGTCACAATCTTTACTAAAAAATATATAGTTTAATTTCTCATCGTGTTCGGAGAAGAAATCGTGGAGCGAAGAGACTGTTCTTGTACTGCTATGTTCTATTTGTCTAGATTGTGCCTGACTGGCTGAGTTCATCATGCTTTATTTTCGTCTGTTGGGATTGATCAAAACAGCCAGAGTCGTGTTGACCTAATTGAGTTGACATTGGCAAGATAAGATATTTGATTCCTCTAAAGTGAGATAAGTTGAAATTAATAAATTGTAACTGTAAGTCAACCGTCGGAAACACTATTTGATGGAGTGTGACTCTGCACATGGAACAGCTTATCAGATGCCACATTACAATGACCTGAATTAACTCCAGTTATACAGATTATTTTATTCGATGCACCTGTACACCTAGCCGGCTGGTTCTGTAGTGGCACCCGTACATCCAGATGGGTGGTCGCAAGTCCGAACTCCTTGCACAATTTCCAGGTGTGCTGCGTTTTCTGTTGAGCTAGCAACTGGGGGTCGTAAACAAGCGGTCAAATATAAAAGAAACGGCGAATTTGCTGCCCGATGTGCCGAAAAGCGCTGAGAGGAACAACAGCAGCTACCTGTCCTTAATGCAAGTATGTGGCTCTTTAGTGGCAGGAAGCTAATGTATAAAACATAATCAGGAGGTTCAGATACTTTTAGACCAAGCACCATAATGAGGAAGAACTGTCATTTAAGTGACTTTGACCGCAAAATGTTTGCTGGTGCCAAGCGCGGTGGAGGTGGGGTGGATTTGAGTATCTTATAAACTGCTGATCTCCTGGTATTTTTACACACAGCGGACTAAACAGTTCACAAAGAATGATGTGAACTAAACGTAAATTTAGTGAGTGGCACTTCTGTGGGCGTAAACGCCTTGTTAACGAGAAATCTCGGAGGAGAATGGCCATACGGTTTCAAACTGACAGAAACGAGCCAGTAACTCAAATAACGTCGCGTTACAACCCTGGTTTGCAGAAGAGCTGCTCTGAATCCTCAACACGTTAAATGGGGTGGGCTGTTGCAGCAGGAGTACACTCCGCGTCCCATTTCTCTACATAATAAATTAGCCAATGCGTGCATTTCGACTATAAATGAGGAGAGAGACAATTAAATATTACAAGCGTTCCCTACAGTGCTCTGATATTCAGGGGGGCTGCTTACCTGAACAAATAACTCCAGCATCGTTTTTCATGGGACACAAATGTGGCTCAACCGTTTCATAGGGACATACCCACAAATAGGTCTCTGTGCCTTTGCAGTCGAAGTTCTCCGCCCACGCTGGCCCATCCCCTTCCCCAAAATTTCCGCTCCGCGTCGCTGACCGAGCAAATCCGCAATGCATCTGCCTGCAGGCAACGTCCGCATCCCGAAGGTCCCAATACGAAGCGCAAATGGTCATCCATGTTCCATTCACAAAACATTCAATCCTTCCAGAGCATGGGTCTGGTCCATTGACCAGTCTCAGTTTTATATCAGCTGAAACATCAAAATGTATGATCAAATTAGATTATCAACTCTAAAATGTGACTCTTCGAATCAGATAAAAACAATTCATGGGTTCGGAATTTTCTAGTCACTAGCAAGATATATTCTTAAAGTAAAAAATATGATTTTAAAGGTATTTTCTAGGTATAACAACGGCACATTAACGTAGCTGTTAGTGCAATCGCGTTATAATAATATAATATAATATATATAGCATTCATTAATTGGGATACCATTCCCGCCGCAAATTGAAAGCATTTATACGTTCTCCTCGTGAAGAACTGACCATGTAAGTGCTCCTACATTTCAAAGAAGTATGGTTAAGGTTAGTAGACTGTAGGCATGCTATATTGGTGCCGGAATCCTCGGGATGCTTCAGTGCTGCCAGAGTGCAATCCAGATTTGGTCAGCCGCAACGACTCATTTCTCTGTAGTTTCCACGTCTTTGTGGAAAGTAATGCTAATTCGTGGAACAATCGATCGGAATTTAATTACTAGCTGTGAAAGTTATTCCTTTGCGGACAAGTGGATACTCTGTGAGGAATGGACTTCTGGCAACAACTGTGCGGAGATTTCTTCATAGCAGAACGAGGAACTATAATTCTTCGGCACATTTGGAAAACTTTTTTCCCTTTTGTGTCTGAAACCATACCATTACGTATTCAAAGCGTGAAATCAGATCACTTGAATGGGCATCCGTGTTCGATGTGCAAAACCACTGATTTCCTCTCTTCAATCAGACTGACTTGTATATGTTAGATGTTTTTGTGCACTTGGTTCGTTCTATCAAAATTATTTTAATGTATTAGTTTAATTGTCTGCTGCAATGTGAATGCAATTATGTGTGAAGTCTTTCAAAGTGCATTGCCACCTTGACAATGAGATCATAGTTGGGAACTTAACATCCGGGGAAAGGTATTGCATCGAAAAAACAAGCATGTAGGCAGAGGGCTAGGGAGGCTCTGTTTGTTAAAACAAAAAGGGAAAAAGGTCCTTGAATGATGTAGTATAGTATCTGAAGATGTAAAATCCTTGTGGGTAGTGTAAAGGAAATGTAAAGTTTAAAAAGGGCCTTGACGGCGTTATATACAGTGGTTGGAGTGTGGTGTTAATTAATCACGGTTGTTAGCAGAGGCACGTAATAAGTACAATGTTACGATATTCATGGGGGAATTACAATATGTAGATATATTGCGTAAAAGAGGGTGGTTCTGTATCTGAAAAGAGGGAGTTTGTGGCATGACTCCGAGGCGCCTTTTCAGAGCAGCGTTTGGTTGCGCTCACAAGGTAAAAGGCGATTCTGGTTTGGTTATTGTGTAATGAACCAGTTTTGTTATGGAGCTTTAAGTAAAAGAACCCTTAGAACGCAGTAATCATAATATGAAAGAATTCATCATGCCGTTCAGGAGCGAGAAGCTAAAGTCAGATGTATTAATCAGCATTCCCATGGAGTCATGGAAATTACAGAGGCAAGTGAGGGCAGCTGGCTAATGTTGAGTGGAAGGGGTCACTAGCAGGCATGACGGCCAAGTAAAATAGCTGGAGTTTCCAGGAGAAATATAGGAGCGTAGTATTGATGCATCCCAAAAAAAGAATGTCTTCTAAAGGGAGGATGGCTCAACAGTGGCTGACAAAGGAAGTAAACGACAGAAGAAAACAAAATAGCAGGCATATAATGTAACAAAAAATAGGATGGAATTAGTAGTTTGCATGGTTTTAAATAATAACTAAAAGGCCATAGGGAGAGAAAAGATGAAATAAGAAAGTAAGCTAGCTAATATTATAAAAGCGAATACAAAGAAATTGAGATAGATTTTTAAAAAAAACAGAGGCAAATATACATATCGGATCACTACAAAAATGGCTCTGGAGAGTTAGTAATGGCAGAGAAATAAATGGCGAAGTTCTTAACAAAAATCTCGCGTCGGTCTTCAATGTGGACGACAAGAGCAGTATGCCAAAAATTCCAGATTATTGAAGAGTAGAAGAGAATATGGTTGCTATTACTAAAGAGAAGGTGCTTAAGAAGCTGAATGATCTGAAGGTAGATAAAATATTCGGAATGGATGTACTACTTTCCAGGGTTCTGAAAGATGTAGCTGAAAAAATTGTGATAACTATTTTGTTCTTCCAAGGATCACTAGATTCTCCAATGGTTCATCTGGTTCCAGAGGATTGGAAAATTCACTTTTTTAAGCAGGAAAGGAGCAAGGAAAAATGAAGTTTTAGGTCAATTCGGCTGACTCTGCAGCTGGGACAATGCTGCAGTCCATTATTAAGAATAACGTTTAAGAGTACGTGGAAGAAAAAAACGTTGCATGCTTTCTTTGATAGAAGTCTTGCCTGACAAATCATTTGGAATCCTTTAAGAAATAAACAGGCAGAATACATAAAGGAGAGTCAGTGAATGTAGTTTACTTATATTTTCAGAAAGTCTTTGACAACTGTCTTTGACCAGGCTGCTTAACAGAATAAGAACCCATGGTGATACCGGAAAGATATTATCATAGATAGAAACATGGCTGTCTGGCAGGATACAAAGAGTCTGAACAATGCGGACCGTATCTTGTTAGCTGTTCGTGACTATGGTTTACCATAGAGGTCTCTGATTGACCCTTGCTTTTCTCCTTAAATGTCAGTTATTTGGATGACATAGTTGATGGCGGTGTAGACAAGGTTATGGACGATAGGAAGATAGGCGGACCTGCAATTTGTGTTGATAAATACCAGAATCTGCGAATGCACAGGTTAGGAGAAAGGTCGAAGAGGTGGGCAGCTGGAATATAATGTCTGCGTGTGTTTCTAGCATCTTGAGAGCAGGATGTAAAGGTATGGGATACTTTCTAAGTGGGGAGAAGAAACTGGAGCACTTGAGCAGCTTCCGTTTAAGTTTAACTTGCAGGTTGCCTTGGCGGTAAGGAAAACAAAATGCGCTGTTAGCATTTGCTTCGAAACGACTAGAATATACGTGCGAGGGTGCAATTCGAATGCTAAAAAATATTGGTCAGACCACTAGTGAAGGTCATGTGATGGTATTGGACAGAGTAAAGAAGATGTCTACGAGAATGGTTCTGAGATTTAACATTTCAATGTATGAGGCGTGTTTTTTTCTTTTTGCTCCAGACCTGTACTCTCCGGAATTCAGAAGAACGATGGGGATTTCGCTGAAACCTATCTAATGTTGAAGTTACTAAACAAGGTGGATGTGGAGAATATATTTTCTATAACGTGAGCGTCTAGGATCTGAGGCCACAGCTTCAGGATAAAGGGCCTTCGGTTAAGAACAGAGATGAGGAGGAACTGCTTTAAATAGTAGGCGGAGAATCAATGCCAATTTCTGCTGTGAGGGCCAAGTCATGTAATATATTTAAGGCGGATGTTGATAGGTTCTTGATCATTCAGGGCTCTGCTCCTATGTCTTATCGTCTTACCGCTTGTATTATTTTCGGTCAACACATTCCTGTGCGATGCAGAAATAATAATCCGGCTAGTTGCCGTATCTATCATGGTTACGTCTAACAAGATTTGCTTGGATCTTAACCACGGCGATTCAGGTATAAAAGAACACAACAAAATATGAGCACGACTAGCCAATCAGGCCATTCCGCTTGCTCCACTATCTTATATGATTGCTTGGGATTGATCAATGCTGGCTTCAGCTATTCATCCGTGCTCTTCGCCGCACTGCCTTATTCCTCGAGCTAGGAAACATTTGGACACGTTCACATTGAGTACTTCTTATGATACGCTTTCTAATATTTACAGAGGCCGAGAATTCCGTTAATTTATCACCCTGTGCGAAATAATATTTCTGCTTATCTCAGAACCAAGTGGCCGACCCCTTACTTTGTCATGATGCACCCTTACTAAATGCACGCCGATTGGTAAATGCTTCTACGATATTCTACCCTTTCCAGCCCCCATGAAAGCATACACATTTGTATCGATTCGCCCCACATTTTCATAAGCCAGGGAATGTTTACCCAACCTATTTTGTTTGTGTTGCTCAGCAGAATAATCTTCTCCGTTCTCATTTTTTTTGAATTAGCCTGGTGAATCCCTTTGGCACGTCGCCAACATTGCTCTACCAAACTGCTGGAGAAGAAGACTAAAGTTATCCGCAGTATTCTAGCTTTGTCCACTGCAACCCTCTGTATAATTAGATCGGTGCTTTAATGTTATTAAAAAGACAACACCTCTGACAATTAAAGCCAAAATATCCTTTGCCATTTGAACTCAGACTGGAACTAGCAGGTGGGTTTTTAGAATTAATTGCGCCGAATACCTTGAAACATCTGTACTTCCTTACAGTATGTTCATCCATATTTCACTTTCCTAAATGTAGGATCTCACACTTTTCCCGACATTAAACACTCCTTGCCAGTATTTTCATTTTAACTATGTCATGTTGCGAATCGCAGTTTCTTTACTCAGCAGGCTCTTTAAACCTTCGTTGTATCACCGCAAACTAAAAAATCCTACACTCTTCATTTCACAATGAATTAATGTTCATCGTGTCATAGAGTCAGCACCGAATCAGACCCTTTAATTCACCTCTTCCATGTCAGCCGAAATGCCCTATACAGCTCATCCGATTTCCCAGCAAATGACCCATAGACTTCTGATCCTTTCCCAGCATGCATCTGTCTGTTCGTCTTTTTAAAATTGGTAATGTAACTGTCTCAACCACTATACGGTAGTTCACTATGGGGGCAACAACTTGGAGACAATAACTGAACTCTGTGCTCTATACCAGTTATCAACGTCTGAAAAGGATCCATTTACTTGATAGACAATCTTCGATCCATTCTCACACAGTTCATCCGATACCCTGGGTGCTTATTTTATATAAAAGCTTCCTATGTGGAGACATATGGAAATATAACTGCTTCACTGTTTCAGGTTCACTTCCATCAGTATCCCTTGTTTTATAATCGAAAGAAAAAAAATGGGAAAACTCGAGCAACTTATTCTTGTAAACTTGGTTTAACCATGATGGAACGAAAATGAAGATTATAATTACGCAGTCATGGAGAAGGGTTGGTTAGAATGTATTTTTATTCCTGGGGGAGAATGAAAGCGTCCCTAAAGAATTGTTGATGATTATGAAAGGGAAAATCGAGTGAGAGAGAGAGAGAGAGCGAGAGAGAGAGAGAGAGAGAGAGAGAGAGAGAGAGAGAGAGAGAGAGAGAGAGAGAGAGACCTTGTCAAATGCCTTCAGAAAGTTCAATTATACAATATTCAGTGCATTATTTTAATCTATCCTACGTGTAATCTTCTCAAAGAATTGCTACAGGTTTGTCACGGAAGATTTTTTTTAAAGGAAACCATGCTGATATTTTTTCCTTATATGCCACTAAGTACTCCATAACCTCATCCTTAACAATTGACTCCAACATCATCCCAACAACCGAGGTCAGTCTCGCTGATATATCCTTTCCTTTCTGCTGCCTTCCTCCTTTTTTTCAAAAGTGGTGTGACATTGCAATTTTCCAGTCCTCTGGCAAAATGACAGAATCCAATGATTTTTCAAAGACCATTGCTAATTCTCCCTCAATCTCTGCCAGAAACCTTTCAGAAACCTAGTGTGTAGTTCATCTGGTCCGGGTGACTTATGTAAACATATCTTTCAGCTTTTATTACCCTTTCTCCTTGGTAGAAGTAACTGCACTCACTTCTCTTCCCTTACACCCCTCAACATAGGGCTAGTGTCTCCCAGAATGAAGAATGTTGCAAATTACTAATTTAAACCATCTGCCATCTCCTTGTCCTTCATGATTTCCTTGGCCTCATCTTCTAGCAGTCCTATATCCACTCCCATGTCTCTTTTATATTTTACATACTTGAAAAAGCTTTTACTATTCACTTTGATATAGTTTGCTAGCTTGCTGTCATATTTCATCGTTTCCCTCCTAATTATTCTTCTAGTTTTTCTCTGTAGGGTTTCAAAAGCTTCACAGTCTTCCATCTTTGCACTCATTGTTGCATTGGTGTATGCCCTCTCTTTGCTTTTACATTAGCTTTGACTTCCCTTGTCAGCCACAGTTGATCTATTTATCCATTTGAGTATTTCGGCGTTTTTAGAATACATCTATCTTGCACCTTCCTCATTTTTTTTCCAGAAACACAAGCCATTGCTGTTCTGCTATAATTCCTGCAGCATCTCCTTCCAATTTCTTTTGGCCAACTGCAATCTCATACCACTGTAATTTGTGATACTCTGCTGAAATACTGTTACGTCGGACTTTACTTTTTTCCCTAGCAAATTTCAAGCTGAATTCAATCATATTGTGATCTATGCCTTCTAAAGATTATTTAACCTTAATCTCCCGAAGTGCCTTCGACTCATTGCACAATACCCAATCCAGTATAGCTGATCACCTAGTAGGCTCAACAACAACCTGCTCTGAAAAAAAAAAACATCTCCTAGGCCTTCCACAAACTAATTCTCTTGTGGGCCATTTCCAGCCTGATTTCTCCAATTGAGTTGCCAGTTAAAATTCCCCTGGCTATCATAACTTTGCCGTTTTCATAAGGCTTTTCTACTTCCTATTGTCAGCAATGGTCCTCATACCAACTACTGTTGGGAAGCGTATATATAACTGATCTTGCAGTTTCTTAACTCAACCAACAAGAATCCAACATCTTCCGATTCAATGTCACATCCTTGTATTAATTTGAAGCCGTTCTTTACCAACAGAACCACATGACCCCCTCTGCGTACTTCCTATTTCTCCGCTACAACGTGTAACTTTGGACATTTAGTTCCCAGCTACAACCATCTTCAGCCACGATTCAGTGATGGCTTATATTCCGTGTATAATAAGAATAGAATAAGAATATTCTTATATTCCGTGCATTGAGATATAATATTTTGCATAACGTATTTGCTACCCTTTTTGATTTTGCGTACCTGATGCCCTGCATACTCTCCCTGCTGGCTACAGTTATGCCCTGTCATCTGCCTGCTCTTCCTGACGGACTTACCATACGCTATCTTTGCTTTTTTATCCTCTGTCCTATCCTGAGACCCTTCACTCTGGTCGCCATCCCCACCAAATTAGTTTAAACCACCCCCACCCACCCTCGCCCAACAGCTCGAACAAACCTATCCGCGAAAATATTGATTCCCCTCGGGTTCGATTGCAACCCGTCACTTTTGAACTGATCATACATCGCACAGAAGATATCCCAATGATTCGAGAAGCACTGCCCCTTCACCAGCGTCTCAGCCACCTATCAATCTGCCGAATCATCCCGTTTTTCCCCTCACTGTCGTGTGACACAGGCAACAATCCAGAAATTACGGTGCAGGAATCTCATCTATCTACCTAGCTCTCTAAATTCTATTATTAGGACATATTTGCTTTTCCTTCCTATGTCATGAAATAATTATCTATTTCCTTTTAGATTACTGACCACTAATGGCCATCACGTGGCTTGGGCTGTAGGCTCCCACCTTCCACAATCAAAAGGCATGATATCAGATTGGTCTGCTCAACTGGTCCATGCCGACTTTTCTGCCCAGCAAGCTCGTCTCATTTTCCGGCGTTTGGCCGGCAGTCACATAAACCTCTCCTGCTCATGTACCTATCTAAGTGGCTTGTAAGCATTGCTTATTTGACCATTTCAACCATTATTTCTGTCTGTACATTCCACAAAGGAACTGTCCTTTGCGTGAAAAAGCTGCCCCTGATGTTCATTTTAAATCTCTCACCTGTGATATTAAAGCTACACTTTCTTATCTTCAGCAAATCTTCCCTGGAAAGAGGCACCCGATCACGCTGTTTCACCATCAGATTCAGATTCAGTTTATTGTCATTTAGAAACCACAAATGCAATGCAGTTAAAAAATGAGACAACGTTCTCCGGAATGATACTATTTCCCTCGTGTCTTATGCGCTTTTTCTAAGTAACATCTTAAATTCCAGGATATCTGGTGCAAGGACTGGCTTCCTAGAATACGGTTTTATTTTTTTTTTACATTAAATAAAACTTTACTCAACGAAACCTCTCCTTCTGTGCTGTAGACTGGTAAATCTTTCTCCGCGTTTTATAGTATAATAATACTCTATGTTTTCTGTAGCAGGGTGAACAGAACTACACACAAAATTCCAAATATTTCCCCACCGTTGTCTTAGATAACTGCAATATAACAATTCATCTTCTCTACTGTACGAGCTGACTGATGGAGGTCAGGTTGCATAATGACTTCTTCAGCACTCTATCTACGTCTTGATCACTATGAACGGCTGAGCAGCATGAGAATGGGATATTTAGATTTGACAATCAAGTGCCAATCTGGCAATGTAAATACAATGTCGGTGGGATTCCGACTTCCTTGTGTGTTTTTTTAATGTATAGAAAAGATATTTCTGATTGGTAATTTAAACCCTCTGATCTAGAGATATCTGAGTACTCGTACTTTGATCTGATCTTGAGAAGACGGGTCGGTTGTGAGGGTGAAACTTCTAGCAGTTATTTTTCGTAGGTTGTTACACTTACCAACGACTGAGATTTTTATGGGCTCACTGTGTGATGAATTGTACATCAGTCCCGTTGAGTTGGCTTCATACTGACACGTGTAATCACCACTGTCATTGCTAGTTTCAGCTATGATTTTGAATACTGCGGAGCTGTCCGTCGCAGTGCTAGCCTGCGACCTGATGCAGTTCTTTTTGTCGTCTTTATACAGGTAATAATTCTTAACCTGAAAATAGATCGGCGCACTGCAATGCAAGGTTATTTCCTGGCCCGGAAGATAACTTGGAGGATCCTTGTTCGTGGATAGAACGGGCTCAGGTGGCCCATCTGAAAAATAAATTAGCGCAGTTATTCTTGCATGTTTCTTGAAACATTAAATGCTAATTTAGTGTTGAAGATAGAAGAGATAACTAATAAATATTGAAAAATAATAGAGTTAAGTAGTGTTGAGCGAATATTCTATAACTTACTTGAAACGGGTACAGGTTTCAGCAAATGCATTACCGCAACTGCATAGTGGTAATAGCTTCTAATTTTCCAGTTGATTATGTTTTTACTTGAGTTAACCGATGACTACTTACTGGGTATATATGAATTGCTATGACAAATAATATTATAGTAGTGTCGGAATTTATTTATAGAGTGGCAGTGATTCACTGGCTAGGGTGCTATTAAGCAGTATAAGGACATATATGTATACATAGCAGTTCATATTGCATCCAGTTTATTGGAACAGAATATTAATGCAGTTTCCGGTTATTAGCTTGGTGCAATTAATCTTGCTAACTGCATGCTATTACTGAGTTATTGATTTTCGACGTTCTCCAGTCGTTATAAATGCTTAACCATCTAAGAGAGTAAATGTGATAATTAAATGGTGATCTCACATAAATATATAAGCCACAAGGGACAATGATGGTCACAATTCCTTTTTCTAAAGTGAAATTTTTCTAGACTGAAAATTAGAGGACGCAGAATCATGGTCTGAGGAGAAAGATTAAAAGAAGACCAGAGGAGGATTATTTTCATACATGGGTCTCAAAGATGAAACTTCCCTAGAATGGACTAGCAAGTGGCTCAGTGCTGTACAATTCTCATACAATAACTAATTGTGTTTGAATTTAACTCATGCGTTTTGAGAAAAAGCCTCTTCATTCGTCTGAAGCATACAAATTATTCAAAATATCTTCTACTTTTTTAACAAAGACCGCTAATGATAAGGTACTGCACAAAAAGAAATGCATTACAGATTGCATTAGCATAGTCCTAAGTATATTTGTCTTGTAGATATTATCAGTTTCTTATTGTTTGAAGCTAATGCAACTAACAGAGAAATACAAATGCGTAATACTTGAAGGCAAACTCCGCTTATCAGCCCAGAACATAGAACAGCACGACCAAGGAACAGACCGTCCTCCCACAACGCCAAGCTAAACTAATTAAACTTGCATTTAAATACTCAACTAAAGCAATTCCTTCTGCCTGCAGAATTGTTAGACTGAAATACCTACCTTTCACGGTTATTGTTTGCTGATCGCTCTGTTCCGAACTGAAGACCAACTCTGCAACATCTACATCGTAGCTGCACGTGTAATTCCCGGAGTGCTTGGTCTGAGCATTGACGACTGTGAAGTTCACCGATATTTCGTTTTCCGGTATTGGCAAAGACAGGAGCGGTTTCTTCTCACCAACTCTGTGAAGGAACATCCGACTGCCGGGGTAGAAGGAAGATAACGTACACTGGCCTGTCACGTTCTCACCCGGCATGTAAACACTTGGTGAACGGAATATTGAAATGGATGGTTTCAGGGGCTGCTCTGAAGGGAAAAAGAATTAGAAAAAAAACATTTTGTCTTATTGCTGAAGGTTAGAACGTGGGTGGAATGTCATTGAACACTACCCAATATTTAAGAGTCTAAATAGCGTGGATATGGAGTGGCTGTCACCTATGGAAGGGGAGTGCAGGACCAAACAGCTCAGTCTTGCAATAGATGGTCATCCGTTTGGAACAGAGATGTGGAGGAATTTCTATCGGCAAATGGTAGTGAATCTGTGCAATTCATTGCTTCAGACGTTTGTGGAGGCAGTCATTGGGTGGATTTAAAGCAGATGTTGATGGGCTCCTGATTAATCAGTGTGTCAAAGATTATTGGAGGAAAGCAGGAGAATGGCGTTAGAGACGTAATAAGTCAACCGTGATGGAATTGCAAATCAGACACAATGGGCCGAATAGCCTAACTTTGCTCCTATGTATTATCATCTTAAGGTCAAAATATAATAATGTGAATAAATTAGCAACACGGTAAACGGTAATGCCACAGCTGCCTTGTGGAAAATGGTTTCCGCATACAGAACATTTATTTTAAGAATTTGACATTTGCTGTGCATCTTTATGATCATTCATTATAGAAAGCGCGTTCTCATCAATTTTACTCAATATACGTAGTTTAGGTTGCCCTGAAATTAACTCCAGACAATGTTACCTTAAGATTCAAAAGTGTTTTTTTCTGATGAACTCAGACCTCTTCCTCATAGCATTATGGACTTCCACTGCACTGTTGACTTTCTTTTAGAAACAATAAGAGTCTAGAGAGGATGCGAATTCTCCTAAGATAGCAAGATTTTGACTTTTATAATCGAGGGCCGAGAGTTGATCTCGAATCCTGCGCTAAGATTTTGTTTAAATGTTGTACGGATATTGAATCATACCAAGTCCAGATTGCGATGTTAAGAGAGACGGATTTCCTACTATTGCACAAAATTGCAACTTATTTTGTGCTTACCTGAACAAGATACTTCCGCTCTGTAGTGACTGAAGCAGATGTTGTCTGTCCAGGAGAGCGTAATGCAGTTCCACAAAAGTGTTTCGGTACCCAGGCAATGTACATAGTTCAGTCGAACTTCGTTGTCTCCCATCCCATAGCGTTCACTAGGGGATGCTTTCTTCACGAACCCACAGCCCAGATGCCTGCACACTACCTGCGCTTCTGAAATGTGCCAGCTGTTACCGCAGACTTTCCCCCAGGTACCATTATAGTAGATCTCCACTTCTCCTTCGCATTCCTTATCCTTATTTGCAAGTCTGAGCTTAACACCTTCTGATAAGAAGACATAAAACGGTTGCTTTTGGGATACGAAAGAAAACTGGAGTACGGATAATTAATGTTTGCTTTTCTTAGACCTTCACTTGAAATCCAATTGTCAAATAGCATTTCAATATACTGCTGTCTGCTGAAACACTTCCAGTATTTAGAGATAGAGCACGGTAAAGGGACTTTCTCAGCGAATGAGTCCGCGCCACCCAATTACAACCATGTGGCAGATTAACCTACAATGCACACACCGACGTATTTGATAGAAAGCAGAGCACCCAGAGGAAACCCACGTAGTGACGGTGAGAACGTACAAACTCCTTACCATTCCCACGGCAGGAAGTGAACCGGGTAGTTGGCGCTGTAATACCTTTTAGTCTAGATACTATGGTACCATGACGCCTCATGCAAAAAACGTTAGAAGTGCAGTAGATCACTTACCTTCCACTGTAATATTTATGGCACTGCTCAGCGACGAGTTGCAGCGAAGATTTTCCGACAAAAATGCTTCATATTTGCAAAAGTAACGTCCCTCGTCCTCTTTTTTAATCTCTGTTATATTAAACAAAGTCTGGTGCAACTCGTCGGTTGCCATCTGGGTAAAAATGACGTTAGTTTCGTTGTCTTTGTACAGATAGTATTTGCATTTTTCATAATAATCTGGTGAGTCGCATAATAAAGTGATGTCCTGTCCTTCCACTACAACACCAGAAATCCGATTAAGGATAAAATCGGGTGGCGGCAGAGATTCTGAAAAAAAGATTGAAAAAAAAAGATCAAGCTATTTTTTTTCTATACCGGATAGATAAAATAGAATATTAATTGAACTAAACATTACACGAATGGGTTTAAGATGATAATTAACATGTAGGTATAGTTCTATATTTTTTGATAATTAGAACGTAGAACGGTAAAACGTAGTATAGTCCTCTCCATTCACGACGTTGCATCGCTCATTTAACCTGATCACCTGTTTTGGTAAGAAGGTACTGAACTAGGGTGTAAAAAACAGAGTCGAGGTATGCCGAAGTGAGTTCAGTGGAGCAAGAAGAAGGTGAAACAATGGGTTTACCTGGATGTAGTGGATGTTGGGCATCATGTAAAAACGGGAGATGCGGTGTTCGGAACTATGAGGTTGGTGGCGGTGGATTTGAGATCCCCAGAGTCAATAAGGTTGGTGATAGTGTGGGAGACAATGGCTTGGTGTTCTTTAGTAGGGGTCCTGTTCGAGAGGTAATTAAGATGTGGTGCCCCTGAGTTGGCGGTGGGCCTCAGCAAGGGAGTGGCCAGTACGCCAGACAACGACAGCTCCCCCCTTATCTGCGGGTTTGATGGTGAGATTAAGTACTGATGCGGACGGAGTGGAGAGCCATCGGTGTAGGGTGGAAAGTCCTTGCCAAAGAAATAGGCTTGAAGTATAAGGCGGCGAAAGAAGAGATCAGCGTAATATGTCCTTGCATGGATTCAGCTTGCCCCATCATTCCACTACTGAAAGTAGAACTTACCTTTTAACATTACGTTTACGTTGTCACTCTTCACGGATCTAAACATTTTCCCAGAAATTTCGGAATCGTAACTGCAACTATAATTTCCCTTATTTGCTTCTGTAATGTTCGATATTACAAAGGTCGCAGTGTAATGTCTCGTTCTGGGTTCTTTCGTTAGGATGGGCGTATTGCTATTGTCTTTGAAGAGGTAAAACATTGCCGAAGTGTAGAAACCTTGAGTGCTACATTTTATCTTCAGGTCTTCTCCTTTCATAAAAATGTTTGTTACTTTCCCATTGTAGATTGACGGCTTCGGTGGGTGATCTGCAACAGAACGCCCGGAAAAGTAAACGTTGTGAAACGAGACAGGAGGTAAACTTGTCAGGTACACCATTTCAACTGCTCGTTAATGCAAATGTCTAATCAATCATTTAGCAGCAACTCAATGGATACAAGCGGTTCAGTTGATTTCAGATAAACATCAGAAGTAGGAAAGAACTTGACCTAATTGATGACCGTTGAATGAATGTTGGTACGAGTCAAGGTGATATGAATATCTCAGAAATTTCCGATCAGCTGTGGTTTTCACACACAACAGTGTCTGCAGTTGACAGGGAATGGCATGGGAAAAACATTGTCTAATGAGTGGCAGTTCTGTTGGTGAAAGCATCTTGTTAATGAGAGATCAGAGGGCAATGGCCACCACGAACGAACACTCAGTAGCAGTGGAAATGAAGTGTAAGTTGTTTTCATAAGAATCCTCCCGTTAAAGGCTGATAGAAACAAGTAGGACGGGGTATTTAAGGACTACCGTGTTTAAGGCTCGTAATAGCGAAGTAATTGTACACAGAAATTTTCAAAATTTGTTTAATTTTTAATGTTTAAAATGCCTTATGCTTATTTTGTCACTGCATGGTTGCATGTCACGATGCATGATGAAGAATCCTTGCAAGAGTATTAATTGAAGCAACTTTTTGTCGGTTTTCACTGGCTTCCCCTGGTGAAAGAAATAATGTTACGTTATTACTGTGGAGCGATCATATGACAAACAGATTTTACTAGAGGTTTTTTTTGAATTCCTTTTTATAATTTCCCAGGTAATTCTGAAGTCGTTCTATCCATACTTTTAAGAACCACGGTGGGAAATGGTACACCAGCATGGAAGCGTAACGTTGTCTGGATGCTGAGCAATTTTCTTTTATATATTAAATTATACCTGTATATCAGTAAATTCAGTATATATCAATGTCAGTCTCTTACCAGTATTGCATATTACACCAGCGTCCTCCACGTGATTGCAGTTATGTTCCCCAATTTGCCTGATTTTGCACTGACGTATGTTCGTCTCAGTTCCCACGCAGTGCACGTCGTCCAACCAGATGTCATCTATACCTTCGCCAAACTGAGATGATCCTCTTGCTGATTCAGCAAACCCGCAGTTTATCTGCCGGCAGACGACGACAGCATCTGCCATATCCCAGTAATCATCGCAAATTGTCCCCCACGTGTCATTGTAGAGAACTTCCACTCTCCCCGAGCATATGCTGTCTCCATCGACTAGTCGCAACATAAGATCATCTGAAGTAAACCAGAATAGCAGAGATATTGATGTTAACCAATGTTGTTTCTTAAAGACATGCTGGAATTATTTAACCAAGATAAAACAGTGCCACTTCTCTATATCTTACTTAACCATTGTCAATGAATCTCATAACATGGTAATGATCGTCCAAAGGCTCATCTAGATGGAACCAAGTAGCAGGTAACACAGAGTCAATTACCGCGAAGCCTTTATGATCCTACACAAGACCCATTTTATCCTCCCAAATTTCAACCAGCGCAACAAAGATTGCATCACTCTCCCATACACTGGATAACTTAAACTGAACACCTGCCGAAGTAAGTCAAGAAACTTTGGGACGTGGCAGTAGTGGAGGCCGAAGTAACAGGAAGATATGACATTGTCACAATGAAAGTGTACATAACTTATACAAAAACACAGCCGAAGAGATTTGTCGAGGTATAAAGAGAGAACATCGAGGGGGATAAATGCAAGTTGTCACGGACAATTTGCAGGAACAAGTACCTTCGTGACTAGCAAGAGAGGGAAAAGCAACGGACAGATAATACAAACTACCCTGTGGACGTTCCCCTCAATAACAATTATACACTGTGGATACAAAGCATGGGAAAACCAGAGCTAGCAAGTCACTACACTGAATCTAGCTTTCTGGCTAATAAAAGCAGGGGGAGGAGAGGAGAGCTGCGGTGAAAGGACATTCAATAGTTTGGGGTATGAACAGGAGATGTTGTGGACATGAAAGAGATTCCAACATACTAGTTGCCTCCACTGTGTAACGATCAGTGATGCCTCAGATGGTATCCGCAATATTCTTAATGGCGAATGTGTGCGAGTATGCACCAACCGTCGTGGTGCATACTAATACAAACCACATAGGTAGCAAGAGTCACACGCGCCATTGATGAACATAAAATATGTGTCAACATATAGAAGTAAGACATTGTGGCTGTTCAAAGACTTGGCTGTCAGGAAGTTCGAAATTTGAACTCTAAACTCTAAAAGAGGTGCGGGACTAGCATTGACAATCAGGAAACGTGTCACAACGGCAGAAAGGGAGGGGTTCGTCGATGTATAGACTGCGGCTGGTTCACTGTTAGTGAAAGTCAAAAACAGGAAGGGAACAATCACACTATAAGAGTATTCTTTAGAAAACCCTCCCTAGCAACAGTGAGAGTGCGGTACATAACGTTAGATATAGTTTGGAAAGGTACAAGCAAAACAGGGTTGCTATCATACGGGTCTTCACATTCTCTAATATTGATTGGCATCTCCTTAGTGCGAAATATTTGAATGCGACGAAAATTTGTAAAGTATGTCTTGGAAGGATTCCTGGCACAAAATGTGGAGAGGTCGACTCGATGAATTGCAAGACTGAAACCGGTAGTAGTAAATGAAACTGGTCATTTGTCAGATCTCTCGGTGAATATTTTGGAGGCAGTGACCACAACTTCCTGAGCTCTAACATACCCTTGGAGAAAGATAGGAAGATATTCTATGAGAAAGTATTTCATTACGGAGAATGAAAGAAACTATTCGACAGGAACAGGACACAGAAATTTGGGAACAAATGTACACAGGAAAATACAAAACAGAAATATGGAGGTTGTTTAGAAAACATTTGAATAGGGTTCAGGTGAGGTTTGCCCCTTTGAACCAGGAAAGTAATGGTACTGAAGGAACCATGGTTGAAAATAGATGCGCTCTTGATAGGCACAATGCAGCCAGGAAGATGCTTAAAAATTGGAGGGGAGTGTGGAAGTTAAGGCTATTGATGTTACGTCAGAAATTGGAAATTAAAAGTTCAAAAGAGTCATAAAAGAAGTGGGGGGGGGGTGCTGTAAGCGACCTTGTCAGTGCACGGGTTAAGCAATCATTATCAATTATATCAGTACAGAAGCTGAGGAGAGCGGAAAAAAGCGTCTTTTATTAGGCCGGGTCCGAAGCTCGCTGAGGAGCTAGCGCAGGAATCCCAAGGTAATCCTTCTGCACAGGACATGAAGCTTAGCAGCAAAGAAGGCGAAGCCAACGGGAGACGAAGACATGGCAAGGACTGGAGCTGGCATGACGTGGCATGAATTCTTGTCATTCACTATGGATAGATTTTGAGCATGGTCCCTGATAACGAACTTGTTTTCACTGTTCGTTTCTTGGTAGAAACAGACGCGTAGGAGAAATGCAGATTGTAGCTTTCTGACATTAAAATATTTTCTTATCACTTAATCTCATGGTGGAAGTAGTAATACAAGGGGCCATAATTATACAGTGATTTTGGAATGTATAGAAGAGGATGTCAGAGATCGTGAATACAGGACTGAAGGTGTCATATTTGAATGCACGCTGGATATGTAATTAGGTAGATGGAGTTGTATCACGGATACAGATTGACATGCATGCATGATGTTGTAAACATCACTGAATCATGGCTGAAAGACCATTAGAGCTGGGTGATTAATGCCCAAGGATACACACTACATCAAAATGACATGTAGTGTCCAGAATGGGTGGTGTTGCTCTATTGGTACAAAGATTAAATCATATTATTAGAAAATGGAGACAATATGTCGTGATATGTTGACTATTTGTCGATAAAGCGAAGGAACTGCAAAGATAAATAGACACAGATGAGAGTGGTAGACAGACCCGCAAATAGTTGTAAGGATCTGTTCTACAAATTCCGATGGAAGATGGAAAATGCAGGGCAAAAGGGCAATGTTAAAAAAAAGTCATGGGGAATTTCAATATGTACGTGAATCAGGGAAAAACAGCTTTGAGCTGGATTCAAATAAGGGAATTTCTAGAAAGCCTACGAGATGGCATTTTAGAGCAACTAGTGGTTGAGTCCATTAGGGAATCAGTTGGTCTGCTGGGTGTTGTGCAGTGAACTGGGAGTGAGCAGAGACCTTAAGGTAAAAGAACTCTGGGGAGCAATGATCATAACATGATCGAATCTGCCCTGAAATTTCAGAAACTTACGCTAAAGTCAGCAGTATCAATATTTCAGTGAATTAATGCAATTAACCATATAATCATTTAACAATTACAGCACGGAAACAGGCCATCTCGGCTTTTCTAGTCCGTGCTGAGACGTGTTTTACACAGGCATGAGACATGAGCTGGCTAGAATTGATTGGAAAAGAACAAAGGCAGGGATGACGGCAGAGTAGCAATCACTGAAGTTTCTCGAAGCAATTCAAATGGCATGGAATATATAAATGCCAATGAGGAAGAGTAATCGAAAGATAAGATGACACACCCGTGACTAACCAGAGAAGTCAAAGCCAACATAAAAGCCAAAGAGGGACATATAATAGCACAAAATTTAGTGGGAGGTTAGATGATTGGTAAGCATTTAAAAACCAGCAGAAAGCAACTAAAAAAGTCATTAAGAAAGTAGTCATTAATATTAAAAAGGATACCAAATGTTTCTTCAGAGGCATAAAATATAAAGGAGAGGTGAGAGTGGATATCGGACCACTGAAAAACGATGTTGGAGAGGTAGTAACGGGGGATGAGAAACTGACGGAGCAACTGAATAAGTATGTTGCATCCGTCTTCACTATGGAATACAATTGCAATTTTGTGTAAGTTCCTGGTATCACGGGTCATGAGGTGTGTATAGATGCCATTATTAGAAGTTTCTTAGGAAACAGAAAGGACTGAGGCAGGTAAATCACATGGGCCAAATGATGTAAACCTCAGGGTTCTGAAAGAGATGACTGAAGAGACTGTGAATGCATTAGTAATGATGTTTCAGGGATCACTAGGTTCTGGAACGGTTCTGGAAGACTAGAAAAATTTAAATGCTACTCCACACTTCAAGAACTGAGAAAGGGGCAGAAGAAATTAAACTATATGCAAGTTAGTCTGACGTCATTGTTAGGGACAATGTTGGAATTGGTTATTAAGGATGAGGTTTCAGGCTACCTGGAGGCAAATGATTAAATACGCTGTAGTTATCATGCATTATTTAAGCTAACTTCTTGCCTGTCAAATCAGTTTGAATTATTTTAATTAACAATCAGGATTATCAAAAGAAAATCTGTTGATGTTGTGTACTGGAATTTCTAAAGACTTTGGACAAGGTGCTACACATTAGGCTGCTTAAGAAACTACGAGCCCATGGTATTACAAAGAAAAAAAAATCTAGCATGGATAAAGCAGATTGGAGACAAAGATTGGAAATAAAAGAGTTCCTTTTTCTGGTTGATGGCCGTTGACTAGTGGTGTACTCCGGGGTCTGTGGTGGAACCGCTTCTTTTTACGGTATATACAAATGATTTGGATGATGGAATTGATGGCTTTGTATCCAGGTTTGCCGACGATATAAAGATATGTAAAGGGGGTTTCTTCTTTTTCTTTGTTGCTGCGTATGTTAATCAAAACGGCTTCTTTGTTTTGTTAAAAGTAGGAATGCTTCTTTGTTGCGAGAGAGTGCTGGAAGCTTGTTTGGGTTAAAATTTATTGATAACGAGAATTGTATTCCTTTGTTAACCAATTGGGATTCATGTTGTTCTTCCTTCTGAGTCTGTAAGCTATTGTTGGCGGGCTTTTGGGGAGATCGGTGCGAGGGGGTGAGAGAGAGAGGACGCGATGCTGTAAACTGGGCGGAGAACGTACCCCAAGCAGGGTCCAAGGCCAGGAGGAACCCCGAGCAGAGGAGACGAAGATAGATGTGCTTGGTTGACCACTTCGGGTGGTCCTGAGCTGTGAATCGAGGAGTTCGGAGGGGATCGAATGGTGACCAGAAGACTTCAGTAATTGAGCTCCGACGGTTGTGCACGAAGTGGTTTGGACTTTGATAAGTTTGGCGCCTTTTCTTTATTTTCCTTCATGTATACTGTATCGTTATTAATTACTTAGTTATAGTAATCTTTATAAACTGTAATCATTTAATCGCATATGGTGTCCTGACTGTGCTGCTTTGGCGAGGCGGGGACCTCACACAGCATCCACACAAGCTGATTACCCAGTTTAGCGGGGCCGAAGGCTGCTCCCTCTAGACAAGAACGAGCTGAGCGAGCCTGAGGCGACTCAGGGGGTTACAGATATGTGGAGAGACCTGTAGATTCTAAGAAGTAGAGAGGCTACAGAACGACTTAGACCGATTCGGAGAATGGTCAAGGAGATGGCAGATGGAGTATGGTGTCTGGAAATGCATGGTCATGCACTTTGGTAGAAATGGAGAGCAACTATAAAAAAACAACCTGAGGTGCAGTGGATCTTGGGAGTCCTTGTACAGGATTCCCTGAAGGGTAACGTACAGGTTGAATCTGTGGTGAGAATGGCGAATACAACGTTAACATTCTTTTGAGGCGGAATAGGACATAACGGCAAGGATGTAACGTTGAGACTTTATATATCGACGCCTCATTTAAACTAGCGTGATACCCCTGTCTTAGAAAGGATGTGCTGATAATGGAGAGGGTTCATAGGAGGTTTACGAAAAAAAGGTTTACGAGAATGATGCTGGGTTAAAAGGCTTTTTATATGAAGAGCATTTAATGGTTCTGTCCCTGTATTCACAAGAATTCAGAGGAGTGAGGGGTGACCTAATCTAATTCTATCTAATATTGAAAGACTTTGATAGAGTGGATGTGGAAGGGCTATTTACTATGGTGTGTGAGTCTAAGACCTGAATACACAACCCCAAAACAGAAAGAAATACGTTAAGAACGTATTTCTTTATACAGAGATTGGTGAATCTGGGAAATTATTTGTAAGATTCAGCTGTGGATGTCAGGTATTTATGTATATTTAAAGCAGAAATTGATAGATTCCTGATTGGTCAGGGCATGAAGGGATATGGGGAGGTACAGGTTGAATCGAAAGTTGGATGAGACAAAATGAAATGACATAACAGAATCGATGGGGAAAATGACCTAATTGTGCTTCTATATCTAATGATCTTATGGTCTTCAGGTAGGTGCTTGACACAGAGATTGGTGGATATGCACTGCCAGGGGTAGTCATAGAAGCAGATACTTCGAAGCATTTAAAAATCTCTTGGATAAGCATATGACTGATAGAAAAGTGATGGAAAATGAGTAACGGAAATGATGAGAACAAAATCGAATTGTGTTGTGCTGTAATGTTCTCGTTTCTATGTTACTAACTTATGCAAAGGAACCTTCTTCATTTAGGTATATCTGGAAGTGTCCTAAATTAGACTGGCATGCTTAGTCGCTGAGATTTCCAAGGATAGTTTTTATTGTCTTTCTCATTTATCCCCTTTATGATCCGTGCAGAGTCATCAATCTATTCTTTAAATATAATGAATGCTGAGTAACAAAACTAAGATTGATTTACGCGATAGTTTATAATTTTGTTAATTTTCACTCACCTTCAGAAGCCACGCTTTCACTGATAAGAATAAGAACTGTGGAGGAAATTTTTTAAAAAGTTTACAATGTTGTATTACATTTGAGAACATGAAGACTGATAGTAATATTTCAAACGTTACCTTACACTTTGCATAGATGCAGTTATATTATTATTTATCTTTTTCTCCCTAAGGAAAACATTTCAAATCCAGAAGTATGTTTTAATTTTTGAAAATGCATTTCATAAACCTGTTATGTACTAACAGTGCAGAAGGTCAGCGTATGTAAGTTCACACAATAATAATTCGTCTACATTGGATTTCACTTCTTTACTTCATTTCGTCAATGAACTCCGCATGTGTGCGTTACCATTGCAATAGTAAATAAGCAGAAGGAGCCAACTAGAAATCAGTGCCACTCTGTTACTACTCTCCTAGTAAGACAGCACAGCCGCGATTAGAAACAATGTTAGCCATTAAGATCGCTATTGTTTCATCTGCAATCAGAAGGCTTGGAAGTACAACAGGTGCAAGTTGCAAAGAATAGGCGAAGTGGTTAACTGAACAAGTAGATAATCCACGGGAACCTACTGACTTGATATGTTTAATGAAATTTGGAGCTGTTATCGTCTGAAAGCCGGTGCTAAATAATTAATAATAAACTTAGAGTAGAAATAAAGCAAGTTAAAAGATAAATAGATGAGGAGACTGATTAATAGATAGGTAGACAGGCGCAAAAATAGACAAAGATACTGATAGACAGATGACTAGATAGGTCAGAGGATAGGCAGATAGATAGAAGATAGTTAGAAAGATAGATATATAGATAGAAAGAAAGAGTCAAGAGAGAGGGAGGGATGGAGGTGGAGAAAGAATTGGGAAGACAGTGCTGACCATGTAAAATGTATGTAACTAATATAACTTGGTTTTAATTTATCAAGGTAAAATTCTACATTAGGTCTGCACGTTACCATCTGATTAACAATTTCACGTGGTAGCAAACAGATTTAATTTTTCCTTGCACTCATGAATCCAAGAATGAAATCTCAACATCAATATTATTTGAAACGCTAATATTCCAGTTTTGGATGGCAAAATGCTGCTTACAATATTACAAATTTTAAATTAATCTGGAGAAATCTTGAGAGTGACAATGTTCCATTATCTACCGTGTCAAGTATCAGAACCTCTTTGCAACTGATAGATGGATGATCCAATTTTATTTTCAAACGAACTTGTTATGTACAAATAATAAATATAAGACGTTGATGGAGAGAAGCGCGTACATAATGGTAGAAACGTGTCACTTCAATACAGGAAAGAATAAAACTGTTTCCTTCTGATCTAGAGGGCGAAAACACAGCTTCATATTATATTCGGGGAACTGAAGTTTTAAAAACACTGAAGAGAAATAATCTACTTTGTTTTTAACTTTCATAGTGAAAAACCAAAAGTCATTAGTTTTGCGTGACGTAAAAAGAGTGTAGATTTTTTTTCATGATACCCGATTAGAACTTGAAATGTACAACTTGATTGTGTGTGGGAGTAGACTCAAGAGTAAAAAGTAAGAGTAAGAATCAAATGTAAATACTGCCGGAGGAAATATGTTATCTCGGGATCAGAACGATATTTGCAAACTGTTGCACAGTGTGACTTTTTGGTTCTTTATAAAGGCCTCATTTGCCTCATTGTGCTAATATAATAAATTAAATTCCTCGTTATTTATTGTCGCGTATACCGAGGTTGAAAGAAATTGTTACTTTTGCATGTTATATTTCATCAGATAATTCCATCAGATAATTATTATTTCATATAATTTTACCAGATCTGTACACTGAGGTACGTCAAAGGATAAGCAATATCAGATGTGGAATACATTGCTACAGCTCCAGAATGTGCAGTGCAGGCAGACTGCACAGTACAATGGTATGACGTAGTAGACTCTGAGATGAAGATTCCAATTTATCCTTATACTTGTGGGGGGAGGGGTTCAATATCAAAGGGGGATAGATGTTGGCCTTGAGCCCGGCTGTACACCTTTTCAGGCGTTTCTACCTTCTTTGCAATAGAGGGGCAGGAGCGAGAATTCCTTGATGGATTCACTGTTGATTATGTTGCCTGCTTCACAGGGCGACTGAAATTGTATATCTAGTGCACTTGTTCCAGTAAAACGATTTAAATGAAGCTCTAAATGTATATGACCTCGTTCAGAGAAGAGTTACTGGCATAATAGTGCAGTGGGCTGATGAAGAAAAGTTCGACAGTCTGGACTTTTATCTTTTTGGTTTTAGATGCCACAGTTCTGAAGGGATTTAGGATCACGAGTTTGCGACACATGATGCGAAATAAAACTTTCGATCGACGGTTTGTGGCAAGCAGAATAAATATTGGAAATCAACTATACTCACCTCCACAAAGCACAAAACTGAGGTGCATCTTGATTTAATTTCAATGACACATTAGAAGTTGGAAACACAGACTTCAGTTACTCATGAGGAGCTTCTCCCTGCCGTTTGGCATACGAGGTGACCTTCTAAGAAAAAAAAAATGTGTTTAGGTTTTGTCAGGCTAGTATTTGAATGGTGTGTTTTAACATACTGCCGTAATAGAAGTAAACTAGTTTTGATATAGAATGCGTTCATACGGCATATTTCACGCTGACTCAGACGGGCCAACGGGTTTTTTTTGCCAATAAAATATTATTTTAGATATGGGTGCATAAACTGACTGAGCAAGGATTCACATGGCGAGAATTCGATTTCTACTGTTTACCTGAAATATGAATCTTATATGCACACTTCTCGCTGCCTTGCGTATGTAATCAAAACCTAGATGAGAAGAAGAGACTTCGGTTCTCTCTGCATTCTGACACGCATTCTGCGAACATCATACCTATTTATTCGTTTAACTACATTTTCATGCACTCATTATATGTTCAGTTATTAAAGTGGCATCCTGCACTGTCTGTCTTCAAAGTCATCCAAATATCTTAGAGATAAAATTCTGAATATTTCATCCATGGTGAGGTAATAATTCTACACTCATAAACAGAATTAAGTTAACCAGTACACTAAACCGTCCCTCCACCGCATGCACACGCAAACACATCGTCACTCTCCGCCTAACAGATGAAGATGTCTTGAGGTACAAAACCTGGAATTCGGCGACTGTTTCCCTGAACCGACTGACTACAAGTTCTGATGAATGGTAATTGAACTGAAAGGATAAATCTGATTCTGTCTCAGTTAATGTTTTATGGTCTGATATTTAATTGTCTTTCTTATTTTGATCCAAAATGTTCTTATCTCATGTAATAAGTTAAAGTATCCAATGACCACTAATTCAGAGCGTCTGTAATTATCAGATACTTGTTCACTGATTTGTCCTCTTTTACATACGCTGGCTTTTTACAGTTCTTTTAACAGACGATTACAAGCCCTCTGTTCTATTTTTTTTCTTGAATTGTCAAATAGCTTCTCCCAATATTCTCTACAAGGATATGGATGGTAAGAACACGTAGTAGACCAGACAGCCGTAGAGCGTCACAAACTGTATGATAGAAACATATCAATTCGAAGACCACTCCATCTTTAGCTAAAGATGAAACTGCTGATGTAATTGCCTCTCTCAGAAATAAGTTTGATTTTCCTTGAATCACAATTGTTTAATTTTTTACACTCAATTCCTTCTGAAAAAAAAAACCTGCAAACGTACTTTACTTCATTGCTGCCTCTTTATAAATTAGCTGTTAATATCAGATCTCTAATTCCCATATTACCATCAGCAACATTAGTTCATTGTTCACGGTCCTCCTCGAAGTACGGTACTGACATTCAGGATAACTATACACCCTATTTTTCTCGTTCGAATGTTGTCTACTGACTTTCAGTTACTTCCTACAGTCCACCCAAGATCTCACGAACATCTTGTCGTTTGCTATACTACTTCATACACAAGTTAATAACACTAGCAAATCTACCCGCGAGGAGATAGACCGAATAAATCGCGTGCGATCTGACTTACGTTATTCAAAAATGATCCCAATTCCACAGAAATCTAAAGTGCCACATAACGTTACAACTACGAATATATTTGCCATGCACTCCCCCGTTCTTTATTCAATGACTCGTAGTTCAGTGAGTAATGTGTAAATTCCTCCTCTTTATCTCTTATCTCCTTATCTATTTCGCAACAGATTAACTTTGCAATCATGTGCTTACAGACAGAAAACGCATAGGAATAGACTTCTCTAATCATTAAGACCCGGCCACTCATCGCTAAACATTTACAACAAACCTGCTTTAATCTTCCCTCATTCTCATGTTCCCTATGCTATACGACTCACCTAGTAATTCAGGCACTTTACAGTGGCAAATTAACCAGATGACTCGCAAAGCTGTGTGGATCTAGGAGGATGTAAAAGCACACGGTGGAAAGTCGGGCGGTAACAACTGGAACGTACAAAGTCCAGACACACGGAATTCCCGAGATTAGGATTGAATCCAAGTTCTGTTTCTGTGAGTCAGCGGTTCAACTTGTTGCGCCGCTGATATTCACTGTTCTGTTATCAAAAACAGGTACTCTCAAATGATCCATTTCTTCCATTTGCATTAATCTGTAATCTGTACAGCTGCCTGAGAGAATTTCCTCAAACTCTCAATTATACTCCTCACCACGGAAACAACATCCAGTTCAGTCACTATAAATGTGAACAAGTACACCCTTGCCTTTACTTCTACCTTTGAATCTTATAGACAATAGACAATTGGTGCAGAAGTAGACCATTCGGCCCCTCGAGCCTGCACCGCCATTTTGAGATCATGGCTGATCAATTACTATCAATACCCGGTTCCTGCCTTGTCCCCATATCCCTTGATTCCCCTATCCATAAGATACCTATCTAGCTGCTTCTTGAAAGCATCTAGAGAATTGGCCTCCACTACCTTCAGAGGCAGTGCATTACAGACCTCCGCAACTCTCTGGGAGAAGAAATTTTTCCTTAACTCTGTCCTAAATGACCTACCCCTTATTCTCAAACCATGCCCTCTGGTACTGGACTCTCCCAGCATCTGGAACATATTTCCTGCCTCTATCTTGTCCAATCCCTTAATAATCTTATATGTTTCAATCAGATCCCCTCTCAATCTCCTTAATTCCAGCGTGTACAAGCCCAGTCTCTCTAACCTCTCTGCGTAAGACAGTCCAGATATCCCAGGAATTAACCTCGTGAATCTACGTTGCACTTCCTCTACAGCCAGGATGTCCTTCCTTAACCCTGGAGACCAAAACTTTACACAATACTCCAGGTGTGGTCTCACGAGGGCTCTGTACAAATGCAAGAGGATTTCCTTGCTCTTGTACTCAATTCCCTTTGTAATAAAGACCAACATTCCATTAGCCTTCTTCACTGCCTGCTGCACTTGCTCATTCACCTTCAGTGACTGATGAACAAGAACTCCGAGCTCTCTTTGTATTTCTCCCTTACCCAACTCTATACCGTTCAGATAATAATCTGCCGTCCTGTTCTTACTCCCAAGGTGGATAACCTCACACTTATTCACATTAAACGCCATCTGCCAAGTATCTGCCCACTCACCCAGCCTATCCAAGTCACCCTGAATTCTCTTAACATCCTCATCACATGTCACACTGCCACCCAGCTTAGTATCATCAGCAAATTTGCTGATGTTATTTTTTATGCCTTCATCCAAATCGTTAACGTAAATGGTAAACAGCTGTTTACCAGATGAATCTTCGCATCATTTTCTGCTGCAGTTTCAACATTTCAGGGCGATAAGGAAGAGGGACAAAAAATGTGTTGGCTGGGTGGGTGGTGTCCTTGATTATCCTGGCAGCACTGCTCCGACATAGGATCTTCCTTTTTTTTTTAAAATTGAACGTAATAAATGTAATTATTACTTTTGTACAAGAATTCAATACTGTAATAAATGTATCTACCGTTGTTTCTTAAAACCTTTACTGTGACCATTTTGATTTGTGTCACCTTTTCTGCTGCTCTTCAACTTTCTACCACATTTTGTTTTACGATCTATGGTGCCCGTTCATCTAAATGTTGAGACCGGAGCATATGATAGCACAGAAATTCTCTACCCTTTTAGGCAAGTTAAATGATGTGAAATACCAGCAGGAGTATTCTCTGCCATGTTATTCTCCACAAGTGAAACACCCCTGCTGTATACAATCTCAGTGCCGCATATCAATGTAGTGAAAAGAATGTTTTAGCTATATATTTGTTTAAAGTATATTAACAATATTTAGTGAGTCCATGTTCCACTTATGATGTAGAAGAACTCGAAGTCCAACCTGTTTCAGTTCCATTTGTTGAATAATAAGCTACAACGCATTAAGGTGGCACACATCTCTTCATCTATTGCCTTCTTATCCGAGTCAATGCGACCATATGTTCAGTAGGAATATAATAATTACATTCCAACCATTGTGTCTACACCAACATTGAATTTTAACAGATTTATTTTTCAACCATATTCTTCCTTTCATCCTCCTTCTCCCCAGAGCCCTAAATTCCATTTTGTGCTAATGAATTTCTCAGATTCACACCTTTCTGGCTAAAGACAGTTTTCCTCATCTCAGTTTTAAAGAGATATACCTTGATCTTCAGACGGTGTTCGTGGGCTAGACTCTCTGAATGATGGACACATCCTCGCCAAATCCACTGAGTCATCTCAGCACACAGTAGATTTCATTGAGGGTTTTCTCTCCCCCCTACATTGTTCTGAACTCTATCGAGCATAGACTCAGGATCTTCAAGCGCTCCACATATATTGTGCTATATCGCTATATCAGCTATATCGCTGCAACAACACCTCTCTGCTCCTAAACTAAATCCCACGATTCATGAACGCCACAGAATCAACCTGCGCAGCGGCTTTGCGTGTCCAATGGACTCGGACCCTAAGATCCCTCTGATTCTCCACACTGTCAAGAGTCTGACCATTAATGCTATATTCTGCCATCATTTTTGACCTACGAAAATGAACCACCTTTCACTTATCTGTGTTGAACTCCATCTGCCAATTTTCAGCCCAGTTTTGCATCCTATCAATGTCCCGCTGTAACCTCTGACAGTCCTCCACACTATCCACAATACCCTCAATGTTTGTGTCATCAGCAAATTTACTAACCTGTATCTTCACTTCCTCAACCATTCATTCATAAAAATCACGCAGATCAGAAGAGATCCCTGAGGCACACCACTGGTCACCGACCTCCATACAGAATATGACACCTCCACAAACTCTACAACCCACTACAACCACTCTTTGCAATCCGCGGGCAAGCCAGTTCTGGATCCATAAAACAATATCCCCTAGGATCGCATGCCTCCAGTCCCGCAGACTTATCCAACTTGATGCTTTCAAAAAAGCTCCAGCTCATCCTCTTTCTTAATGTCTATATGCTTGATCTGTTCAATCTGCTGTGTCATCCATACAATCGTCAAGATCCTTTTTGGTAGCGAATCCGGAAGCAAAGTATTCATTAAGTATATCTCCTATCTTCTCTAGTTCCATGCAGAGTTTTCCCACTGTCACTTTTGATTGGTCCTATTCTCTCATGTCTGATCGTCTTGCTCTTCACATATTTGTAGAATTTCTTAGAGTTTTCCTTAATCCTGCTCGCCAAGGCCTTCTCATGGCCCCTTTGGCTCTCCTAATTTCATTCCTAAGCCCCTTTCTGCTAGCCTTATAATCTTTTAGCTCTCTATAATTACATACCTTTCGGAAGCTTTTCTATTCTTCTTGGTTAGATTTTCAATAGCCTTTGTTCATCACGGTTGCTGTACCCTACCATACTATCCCTTTTTCATTGGAACGTACATATGCAGAACGCCACGCAAATATTCCGTGAAAGTTTGCCATATTTCTGCCATTTCTCTGAGAACATCTGTTCCCAATTTATGTTTTCAAGTTCCTGACTGATAGCTTCATATTTCCCCTTACTCTAATTAAATGCTTTCCTAACTTATCTGTCCCTATGCCTTTCCAACGTGTGATAAAGGAGACAGAATTGTGATCACTATCTCCAAAATGCTGTCCCACTGAGAGACCAGGTTCATTACTCAATACCAGATCAAGCACAGCCTCTCTTCCTGTAGGCTTATCCACATATTGTAACAGGAAATCTTCCTGAACACACCTAACAAACTCCACCGCATCTGAACCCATTGCTCTATGGAGATGCCAATCAATATTTGGGAAATTAAAATCTTTCAGCACGACAGCCCTTTCATTAGTACAACTTTCCAGAATCTGTCTTCCTATCTGCATCTCGATGACACTGTTACTATTGGGTGGTCTATAAAAAACACCCAGTAGACTTATTGACACCTTCCTGTTTCTAACTTCCACCCAATGATACTCAGTAGAAAATCCCTCCGTGCCTTCCTCCTTTTCCGCAGCCGTGACGCCATCGATGAACTGCACTGCCACTCCCGCACCTCTTTTGCCTCCCTCCCGCTTATTTCTGAAACATCTACAGCCTGGCACTCGAAGTAACCGTTCCTTCCCTTGAACCATCCAAGCCTCTGTAATGCCACAACATCACAGCGCCAATTACTGATGCACGCTCTGAACTCATCTGCTTTGTTCATGACGATTCTTGCAATAAAATACACACATCTAGAACCATCGGTCTGAGCGCATCCCGTCTCTATCACCTGCCTATCCTCCCTCTCGCAATGCAAGCTTACTCTATTTGTGAGCCAACTGTCCCTTCCTCTGTCCCTTCAGTTAGGTTCCCTCAACCCTGTAATTCTAATTTAGCTCTTCGCAATAGCGTTAGAAAACCTTACTGCCAGGATATTGGTCCCCCTTGGATGCAAGGGCAACCCCGTCCTTTACGTGCAGATCACGCATGCCCCCAAAAGAGACATCAGTGATCGAGAAATCTGAATCACTGCCGCCGAGATTACTACCTTGGAGCTCCTGATTCTCAGTTTCCTTCCTAACTCGCTGTAGTCTGTTTACAGGACTTCCTCCCTGTTCCTACCTATGTCGTTGGTACTCATGTGAAACACGATATCTGACTGTTCACCTTCCAACTTCAGGATATCGTGGATGCGATCAGAAACATGGCACCTGGGAGGCAATCAACCATCCGCGTTTCTTTCCTGCATCCACAATATCGCCTGTCTGACCCCCTAAATATAGAGTTCCCTATTACTGCTGTCTTCTTCCTTTCCCTACTCTTCTGAGCCACACAGTCAGTCTCTGTGCCAGAGGCGCGGCCGCTGTTGCTTCCCCCAGGTAGCCCCCTCCCCAACATCAGTACTCAAACAGGAGTAATATTTAAGGGGGCCAACCACTGGGGCACTCTCTAGTATCTGACTCTTGCCCTTCCTTCCCTCTCCTAACTGTCTCCCGAGGTGACTACTTGCCTATAGCTCCTCTTTATCACCTCCTCACTTTCCCTGACTAGACAAAGGCATTCGATCTGCAGCTCCAGTTCCTTAACACGGTCCCTAAGGAGCTTCAACTCGAAGCACCTAGAGTCTCCTGGACTTCCCACATCTGATACCCAGTACAGAACACCGGCCTCACAGACATACTTCCTGTTTCTATTCTTCACAGTTTATCGACAACTCTTTGTCCCGTTATCGCCGACGCCCCGTTTTGCCAAAGCACTCCTACTCTGTCTCCTTCTAAAATGCATCCCACCCCCCATACGCCCGCTCTGTAAAGCAGTCTCTTCTTAAACTCCCTGCCGTGGTTTAACTCGCTGACGTCCATGCGCTTGCGTAGTCTTTCCTCGGCCAAACTGCTGAAGAAATATCTCTCCCCTTTTAAACTCGTCGCGCCGTTCTAACTTCCTGACGTCCACGCGCTTGCGCAGTCATCAACTGGTATTTTAAAGCGCTGGCGTAAATGGAATCAGTGTAGTTCCCTCAAACTCTCTCTTCTAGGTCTGAAGCAGATAATAAAAGAAGGCAAAAGGTAAGACAGACATAGGAGTAATCCGTCCAGGTAAACAAACCGAACCGTCCACTTAAAAGTATAATAACTGACATGCACCAGGATTCAAATATTCTGCTCTGCTAGTTGATTATCGCCCTGAAATTCTCGCTCATTCAAATAGGCTAACCCCTCATCCAATTATACACATACCTTCTACATTCATCACACTCCTAGAGAAGAAAGGACTATGCATCAATGTTTTAAATGTCATCCATGTTTTCTTGAAATAATGAGGCCTCTTCCAGATTAAGTATATCATTCTACGTTTCATGAAGATTTTCCTCGGCCATTAAATTTCTTAACTGCCAATAAATCGATGACCACCAAAAACTTATTTCCTTTAAAGAAATTTGGTACTTACTTACTTTTGCAATTCATAGCATTGTGGCTTTTACCGAATCGCGGCTGAAGGATGGTTGTAGTCGGGTGATGAATGTCCAAAGTTACAATTTCTATCGGAGGGATAGGAAGGTAGGCAGAGGGGGTGGTGTGGCTCTATTGGTATAGAATGACATTAAATCAGTTGAAAGATGTGTCATACCATCGGGAGGTGTTGATTCCTAAGAAACTGCAAGGGTAAAAGAATGTTGATGGCAGTTCCATACAGGTGTCCCAACAGTGGCTGGGAGGTGGACCACCGGTTACAACAAGAAATAGTAAAGGCGAGTCAAAAGGGCAATGTTCTGGCAGTCACTGGAGATTTGAACATGCTGGTCCATTGGGAAAATCAGGTTGCTAATGGATCTCAAGACAGTGAGTTTGTTGAATGCCAAAGAAATAGCTTTTTAAAACACTTTGCCATTGAGCCTACTGGGGATCACATATACTGGATTGGATGTTATGTAATGAACTGCAGGCGATTGGGAGCTTAAGGTAAAAGAACCCTTAAGAACCAATGATCAGAGTGTGATTGTGTTCAACTTGAAATTTGATAGGGTGTAAGTAAAGTCTAACGTAGCCGTATTTCAGTGAAGTAAGGGAAAATTCAGTGGTATGAGAGAGGAGTTGGCCAAAGTAAACTGGAAGAAGCTGCTGGCAAGGATGTCAGCAGAACAACAATAGCGTGCGTTTCTGGGAAAATTAAGGAAGGTGCAGAACATGTGCATTCCAAAAATGAAGAAATACTCAAATGGCAGAAGAGGACAACAGTGGCGGGCAAGAGAAGTCAATGCTATTGTAAAGGCAAAAGTAAGGGCATACAATAAAGCAAAGATTAGTGGGAAGTTAGAGGACTGCGAAGTTTTTTTAAAAAAAAAACCTGCAACGAGCAACAAAAAAAAACCTTCCTCAGATGGGAAAAGATGAAATATGAAAGTAAGCTAGCAAATAATACCAAAGTGGATACAAGGAGATAATTTATAAACTAAATGAGTATTGTGCGTCAGTTTCCAATAGCAGTATGCCAGATGTTGTGGAGTGTAAAGGAAGAGAAGTGGGTTGGGTTTCTGTTACAAGTGAGAAGGTGCTCAAAAGTCTGAAAGACCTAAGGGTATATGAGTCACCCGGAGCAGAGGAACTGCACCCTAGGATTCAGAAAGAAGTAGCGTTATAGATTGTGGTGGCATTAGAAATTATCTTTAAAAGCTCATTGCCTCTGGCATGGTGCCAGAAGACTGGAAAATTGTAAATGTTACTCCACTACAGTGGCTGGGAAGATGTTAGAGTCCATTATTAAAGATGGACTCTGATGGAGTACCTGGTGAGACAGGACAGGATAGTACAAAGACAGCATAGTTTCTTTCAGGGAAAATGCTGCCTGACGGACCTGTTGGAATTCCTTGAGGAGATTACAAGTAGGATAGATAAACGGATGCAGTGGATGTTGTATAGTTGGACTTTTAGAAGGCCTTGACAAGGTGCCACACATGAGGCTACTTAACAAATTAAGAGGCCATGGTATTACAGGAAAATTACTACCATGGTTAGAACATTGGCTGATCGGTAGGAGACAGCAAATAGAAATAAAATGATCCTTTTCTGGTTGGCTTCCAGTGACTAGTGGTATTCCGCAGGAGCCTGTGTTGGGAGACTTCTTTTAATGCTGTATATGAATGACGGAATAGATGGCTTTGTTGCTAAGTTTGCAGATGATGCAAAGATTGCTGGGGGTGCTGGTAGTATTGCGAAAACAGGAAGGATACAGAAGGAATTAGACAGATTAGGAGAATGGACAAGAAAGTGGCAAATGAAATACAATGTTGAACTTTGGCAGTAGAAATAAATGTGCGGACTATTTTCTAAACGGTAAGAAAATCCAGGAATCTGTGATGCAGAGGGACTTGGGAGTCCTTGTGCAGTACACCCTGAAGGGTAACTTGCAGGTTGAGTCGGTCGTGAGGAAGGCAAATGCCATGTTAGCATTAATTTCAAGAGGTATATAATACAAGAGCAAGGATGTGATGCTGATGCTTCATAAGGCACCAGTGAGGCTTCACATTGAGTATTGTGAACAGTTCTCTGCCCCTCATCTTAGAAAAGTTGAGCTGGCGTTCAGCGGATCCAAAGGTGGTTCACAAGGATGATTTCAGGAATGAAAGGGTTATCATACGAGGTATGTTTGATGGCTCTGGGTCTGTACTCGCTGGAATTCAAAAGGTTGAGGGGGGATCTCATTGACACCTTTCGAATGTTGAAAGGCTAGGACAGAGTAGATGCGGAAGGATGTTTCCCATGCTGGGACAGTCTTGGACAAAAAGGCACAGCCTCAGAATAGAGCCGCGCCCTTTCAAAACAGAGAAGTGGAAAAATGTCTAATGCCAAAGGGTTGTGAATTTGTGGAACTTTTTAACACATGATGCTGTGAAGACCAGTTCGTTGGGTTTATTTAAGGCAGAGATGGACCCGCTGTTTATTGGATATGGCATCAAAGGTTACAGGGAGAAGGCCAGGGACCTAGGTTGAGGAGGAGGTAAGAAAGTGATCTGCCATGATTGAATGGCGAAGCATACTCAATGAGCGACATGGCCCAATTCTGCTCCTATGATTATGGCCTTATGTGTCTGAAACAGCAAATGTCATATGAATTAAGTAAGTGCTGACAAATCGGATTCTGATTCTGTTAGTGATAATACCGTAACATTCACCCACTCAGCCTTCTTAGCGGTTTAATGCCGTTCAATAAGATGCCCCTCAAATTCTACGATCCAGTGTATTCCATACCAGCTTTACTAACCTCTCACGATAGAGTGCACCTCTCATTCTAGGAACAGGCCAAGTATGCATTTTTATCTTTGCATCCAATGAAGACTTTTTCAAAACACTCTACAGAATTCCAAACGTGAGTTCGTCTTCATCTCCATGTAATCGTATTTATATACGCTATTTATAAACGACAGGTGTGAAGCAATAAAATCCAATATACACCTTTGCTTTCCTAACTATGCGTAACGCACGCATGAAGATATGCTGTGCTTCATACATAAGAACATTAGGATTCCACCGTACATCATCTTTGCACAAATGTTCATCATTTACTTAATGAGGGTAAACCACTTTCTGAACGTGACCTCATCAAAATAAAGTCAATTGTTATATGCAGAAAAAAAAGTAACTTCGAGACTATTTTCATATGCTGGTGGCACCTGAGCCTGAAACAAGAAGTATGAAACTTGGGCAATACCTCCGAACATTAGTTACACTCCCCAACCCTAATTTGCACATTATAGCGAATGGAAATCTCTATAATTATGAAATTATAACGAATAGCTGATACATTCCAGCGATATTTATTTTATACAATACTCAGCTACGAAAATCATAAAAAAATGCTTGCATGCACTGTAGCTATTACCATACAACATGGGGATTAGAAGGAGCATCAGTTACGTTACCCGCAATTTTAGTTACAGCATCCATGGTTTAATACCCGAAAACTGATGTGGATAGCAAGCCACGCTATAGACTGCTGCAACCCTCCGCCCCGCTTGTAATGTTTTGGACAAACAATAAGCCCGTGTATTTCCATCGTTTCTACGTTAAAACTGATGTTGCGAGTGCAATATTAGTCGGTGATGTATTAATATTTTTTTTAGCTACGGAGGAAACAGTAGCACTAGAAGTCTCCTAAATTGCAACTCCGTTCAGCTCTGGTACACGTTGGTCAAAATCAGATTCTCAGATATCACCAGCATTTGTTTGTCAAACCTTAGCTCTGAGATAAGTAAACAAGGTTATCACAGATCGTAGGGCCATCAAGCAAAGTCCATGATTGCGACGCCATTAGGAGGTCCAACGTATTTTTTTCAGAGAAATAACTGATAGAAAGGCCCGTTTGCCCTAAACGAAGCGAGATGATCAACATTCATTATTATTTGGTTTTGCATTACTTATTAATTTCAATCAAGTGAAAATATGGTGGAACGTTGTAAGCCCAGAGGAAGTTTTGGGCTGAGGGGAAGCAACATGAGTATGGCGGGAATGGCGAAGTAAATTTCTACGGCACAGCGATCTTTAGTCTTTTTTTTTACACAAGTGCCCTAGAAAGATTGGATAAATTGTTCGTCAATTTTCAGATTTATCGAGTTCTGTGTCAATTGCAACGTCTGTAGCATATGTACCAAAATCCGAGAATGTACAGAAAGGACGAATAGGGAAGGAAGTTACCATTAATTAGCGACATGTATGCGAATGTAGCAATATGATTAGTAAGCTCGCAGACGACACGGACATTGACGATGGTCAGGACGGCCGTGTGTCACTGGATGATGTTGATATATCGGCAGAGTAATAAATGATGGAGCATTCTAGTAAGTTGACATGAACCACAATGGCATCAACTATTGAGTAGATATACTACAAGCACGGAAAGTATTCGATATCAAAGGACTCAAAGTAGATAAGTTATTGCTATCTCATTTGAAAGCTGGGGAACAGAAACATTGTGTGTGTGTGTGTGTGTGTGTGTGTGTGTGTGTGTGTGTGTGTGTGTGTGTGTGTGTGTGTGTGTGTGTGTGTGTGTGTGTGTGTGTGGGGGGGGGGTGCTAAGTTCTTTTAAAAGGCAGGGCGTGGAGTTCTTTCTTTATTAATGCATACTCCCTATGTGAAACGCTTAATATCAGTGTTGAAAAGCCTACGTGGAGAGCATAGACAGGGAAAGAAAAGGATAGGGTGATAGAAAGATAGAAAGGGACAAAGATACAGAGCAATAGGCACTTCATGCACGTTTCATAGCAGAACCTTGACAAAGTACACCCGGTAAACATTCATTGTTTGTAGACTTCAAAGTGATATCGATCTTAGTAAACAGAATACTCGGTGGGACAAACTGAAAGCGAACAGAGTCCACTTATTTCGACATTAACTAAATATCCAAATCAACAAGCCATAGACTTCAGGCTAAATAATTAAGTCGTGCAAAGGGTACTTTCTTTAAGTTCTCATCCGTTCTTATAAATCTAGTAAAATGGATACCTATATCGAACTGCATCTTGAACACTGCCATTTAGCTCAATGTCTTCTTGTCCATCGGAAAAACAATACTTTGAAACGTTCGTTTTAAAAAACACTTGCATGTAGTATTTGATGAAACATTCAATATAAAAGACGCACGTTCGAATTTTATGACGCACGTTATATTATGAGGAAAATATAATGTCACAAGGATGTAACAGTAACCAGCGTTTAAAAGACAGTCAGCTATGTATAATCCTACCTTGTTATACTCTTCGTCTTCCACCGATAAAATCGTGGTGATGACTTAATTACTCTGTACACTTACTTCGCTGTAGTTGCATGTGTCGCATAAGATAAGCAACCATTTAAGCGCCTGCGCATTAATAGTTAATCGATTCCTGTTACGCTCATCCTCTAGGTTACGAAACACTTTTTTATGTTGTTCCGAATCCACCTTAATCGCCCCAGAAGCAAAGCCAAAAACCCTTCAAATCTGTATCCAATAGCAGTGCGATTCAGGAACAGCTTCTTCCCCTCTGCCATCCGTTACCTAAATGGACAATGAAACAATTAACACCAGCTTACTTTTTAAATATTTATTGTGTCTATTTTTGCACGATTTTTAACTTGTTCAACGTACGAATACTGTAATTGATTTACTTATTCATATTTTTCACTTTTGATTCTTCTATATTATGTATTGCATTGAACTACTGCTGCTAGATTAACAAATTTCGTGGCACATGCCAGCGATAATAAACCTGATTCTGATCCTGAGACATTAAGGCTGAGGATATTCTCTAAAGAATTCTCTTGATGATGGACTGTCTGAGCTGCTTAATTGGACAATAAGAGTCAAGAGTTGTACAACGCTGAATCGGGCCGTTAATTTTTTTTCTAAAAATAAGACATTCTACAGATGTTTGTAAATGCATGGTAATACATACAAAATGCTGGAAGAAATCAGGAGGTCATGTAGCATGAATGTGGAGAAATAGAAATTCGACATTTCGGGCAGAGGCCCTTCATTATCCCTTCGTCATAGTCTGTTGAAGGGTATCTGCTCAAAACTCTTCATTACTTTGCATTCATGCTGCCTGATTTACAGGATTCCTCCAGAAATTTGTGCTTTTCTTTCCCTACTACGTTCACTCCAGCTGCTGAAAAAAATAACGCTAATTCAATTTGCGAGCATTAAGTCTGCAGTGTTAATTAGCTCTGACCGATGTAAATTAAGAGATTAAACCCCTCTCCCATTATTTTAGATGCGTAACCCCATTTAAGAACCTCAGATCTGAATTCCGATGGAACAAATTATCGACCAGGTGGAATATATTTTGATACTAGTTGCTGTTTCCGAGAGTTTGTGTGACTTAGGACTCAATATCCCAAGGAACGGAAGCCATCAGATTTTCACTTGGAATAATGGGCTCCGATCTTTCCACCACAACTGTCGTGACAATTCATCTGATGATGATGATGATGATGATGATGATGATGATGATGATGATGATAATATTAATAATAATTATTATTAGTAATAGTAGTAGTGGTAGTAGTAGTATCGTTGTTGTTGTTGTTCATTATTCCAGGAAAATAAGTAATTATAAAATTAAAACGTTTGCAATATAGTGACCAAGGGACTTCCAAGATTCCGAGAGTTTAACATATTGTTGTCTTAGATTTAGGCATTATATTTATGATTTGTTCACACTATGAACGGAATCTTAGCATCCTCAAGGCTAGCTCCAAATTTAACACCTTTTTGTTGGCAATATCACAATGAAACTCTGCCAGAGATTTTTTTAAAAGCCCTGAGAGGTAAGCACAAAGGTAGTTTTCGGTCAGTACTAGAGTTCTAGTATAAAAATGCACCTACTCCCAAATCAGTAGCTTCCACTTCTAGATGAAAGGAGTTCTGGATTGGGTGGACGAAATAAAGATAAAATGGTTCATATGATCGCTAGTGTCAATCTCAGTGTTTGGAGTTCAGCAGAAGGAAGCAGCCACTTTTTCTAGTTAAATAGATCTGGTAGGGCGCCATGGAGTTGAAGTTCCATATGACTTTCTATAAAAGTTTGCGAACTCCAAAAATCATTGTACTAGCTTGACCGCAGCGAACATGGGCCATTTTTGCACAACCTCCATTATTAAATTACCCCAGGAAGCCACAAAACCCAGAAAGGGAACTCTAGGAACGCGAAATTCACTCTCTTATAGTTTGTTCAACGGTTTATTATCAACTGAACATTCGAGAACCTGTCTTACATGGGAGATATGTTCTTAGTAGGACTTTGCGAAAATCAATATATTATCTTCAGGATGTACACTAATCCAAATTTGTTCAGTACCTCCATCAGAACGTCATTTACGAAAACCTAAATGACAGCTGAACCATTACGAAGAAAAGGAGAAATTGCCAGGTGTGTTTATTGCCCTGTAGAAGTGTTAAAGACTGTTTTCCGCTCGCCGCCCTCACGACTCCAGATTAAATTGTGAGCGTTCCCGAGGTTCCCTTTTGTAAAAAAAAATATTCGCCACTTTGTGGAGGATTTTGGCCAAGTGGGTCGGATAAATACCTTTGCAAGACTATTTAATTGCTTGGCCGTATTGTTTATTGCCTGAATCAGTAGAGAATCGTGGTGCTGGACTTTAGCCTACGGCTGTAAACACAGGACTACGTGTTAATGCCCTCTTGCCTAATGCTGTACACCACTGGCCGACGTGACATAATTGTGGAAGGAAATTCTGAATAAAGAGTTAAAATATTTGAGTTGTTAATTCTCTGCACCTTTTTTTTAATTAACAATAGGCTAGTACTGATCTTTGTGCATAACAGAGAAGCGTAAGCAACATGCAGAAAGTGAAGTTCATAAATTGGAAGGAGGGCTCTGCGGCTGCCATGTTTCTGAAAATTAAGCAGTATGTATGGTTGTCCTTCACCTGTCTGGTACTAACATATAGAACAAATTAAACTTCTGTGGTTTAGTGACTTACTGGATCGAAGGATTTAATGAGCCTGATTTATATAATAAATGAACACAATCTATTCGGCCTTGGTTCGCAGCATGCTTGCAGTAATCTATCTTAGTTACAAGGATGTTCTGACAACTTATCTCTGCGTGTTGTGGGCAGAAAAGGTACTAGCTCTGGCATTTTCACGGGAATTGATAAGACGAACAGGATTGACTTTTTAATTGAATTTCTGTGTGCATGTATAAAATAGGGCTGTGACTATTTGGAATACTTAACAACCGCACCATTCGCGAGTCATTCATCTCTTATTCATGATTGAAGGTATTCTCTAGTCACTTCGAAGTTCGAGTCCAATTCATTCGTGACAAACTTTATTTAAAATTTCATAGCAAATTAATTTCCTTAACAATTTGGCGACGAGGATATCGGATCCAAAAGAACACCTGAAGAGAAATTTATTTAAGTATAATTGGCGAAAGAAATTTCTCCGAGAACGTGAGTCAAGCTTAAGAAGCATTTATGAAGAACGTTTGTCCATGAACCGCTGTGAGTTCCCGGGGGTGTTAAGACCAACAGGCCAAGACAAGCTAGGCACCCGCCGGTGAACATCCCAAAGCTCCTGGAGAGAGGTAAGTTGCTAGATAGAAGATGGAGTCCGAGACCCACAAGGGTTCTTCATTGAAAGGGCAAATCAAGGAACAACAGGGACTTCGAAAAATGTGATAAATTCTGGCCAGAAAAGCGTAAGGGAATTCTAATGTGAATGAAAATTAACTACAATTGGCTACAGATTAACCTAAAATTAATAGGTAATAAATAGGTAGTAATGAAAACAAATACGCTTAAACCAAGTGCGCTGTACTGAAGAGAAGAAACACAACCTCGAGGCCTGCCGATCCACCGACAAAAGCTCCGATTAATAAACTTAGTGAGAAAATGGTACAGCAGTATAAGGATTTTAAGCAAATTCTGCGTTGCCCCTCATGCCCCCCAGCTCCCCAGTGACAATGCGTGGCCTGGAACTGGAGATAGCAAGAACGTGATTACTTTTCTAGCGATTTATACGGATGAAGCTAGGGAAACTGGCCTTTAGAGACTCGCTTCATTTAAAGAAGATTCATTACTAGAAAGATGAGATCAAAATAGAGAACGGGGTCCCGAAATGGGATTTGGAATAAATGAAGTGATTTTTTTTACATGGGAAGAAGTGGCCAAAAGTTACTTTGGGGTGACTCCATGTTTCCGTAACAATACCTGCCCCTCCAACTCTGTTACGTCCATTGAAAGGATTGTCCATAAAGCCATGGATTCATTAATTCAGACCATTAACTTGTAATGGGAAAAGTAAAGGGCCCAACAGCGCCCTCTGTGGAACACGACTGGTCACCACCAGCCAACAAGAAAATACCATTTAATTACACAGTCTACCTTTTCTCAGTCAGCTAGTCTTCTGACTATGTTAGTGTATTTCTAGTTATATTAAGGGCTCTTACCATATTTAGTAGCTTCATGTGCGGCACCTTGTCAAAGGCCTTCTGAATATCAAGTAAACAACATTCACTGCTTTTCTTTTGTCTAACCTTCCTACTTTTTCCTCAGAGAGCTTCAACAGATTTGTCAGGCAGGATTCGCCATGAAGGAAGTCATACTCATTTCGACCAATTTTATAGTGTGACGCCAAGTACACCGATATATTATTCTTAAATAGAAAAGTTCCTCAGGTGTCATGGCTGTACAGGGACTAGAGGTCATAGTATGACTAAATTGGCTGGGGCGTAAGAAGTAGAGGAATAAACTAATAGATGCATACATAATTTTAGGGACTTCGATGTTTAAAGCTCATCTTCTTTTTGCAAAATGAGTCTGAGAAGTCGATTTAAGGCTTACAGGGAATTGGTTAAAATAGGGTCTCGGGAGCGGGTCGCAAGGACTGCCAGAGGAAGCTATAAACACAGTTCACTGTTAATCCGTAAATAATACTCTGTCCTGTATATGGATTGAAGAAGGGTATTGGTTAAACATATTCAAAAATGTATGTCTCAATCAGCATTGCAGTGATTGCGAGTCATCTAGTGTGCGTGCGTGTGTGTGCGTGCGTGCGTGTGTGTGTGTGTGTGTGTGTGTGTGTGTGTGTGTGTGTGTGTGTGTGTGTGTGTGTGTGTGTGTGTGTGTGTGTGTGTGTGTGTCCAGCTGATAGAGACGTTTTCGCGACATTTAGCACAAGCTTGTACTTTGAAATATTTTAGAGCTTCAACCTATTTAAATTCTCAACGTTTGAGGTTACAGCACTGTTACAAATTGCAGCTATAAACGCAGAATGGTAGTCTGTAGCTCCTTGTTAATAAAATGACAGCCCCCTGAGCAACAACACCAGCTAGTCAAAATATTTTATTGTTGCCATTTTGCCTTCCAGGCGTTTTGACTGTCTAACATTGCTTTCTTGTGTTGTGACTTGTGTTTGTTTGATGTGAAGAAATCTATATACTATTTTGATAAGTTATCAGGTTGTGTACAAAAAAATTCCTGCTGTGAGTTTGTCTGCCCAGCTGTAAATTAAAAAGATAGAGAAAACATTGCACATGATTTCGTAACCATTATCCTCTGAAATCTTGATGAATCAATGATCAGTATATTGTATTTCAACGACATTGCAGAGGTAATATCACGCTTCTTTTCTGGTGCATTTCTCAGTTGAGATGTTTCATTTAAAGTCCTCCGTTTGATGCAAATCTACATCCAAGACCAACAGCAAATATCATTTAGAATTTTGTTTTGATTGTGTTGAAAATAATTATCTCTTTAGAAAAGCTACAACCTGCGAAGCTTGGAATTTGAAACGGATGCATGGAAATGCACGGAACAAACATGCAGGACCGGCAGCATCCATGGATATTGAAGCAATTATAATGACTCGGGTCAGAACACTCGTCAACGTTCACTATTATGAGATGGAATACGCACAGGTGCTTTTCTATTTCTTGTCCGTTAGACTCGGTTTTCCCTTCTACCACCGGCGTGCCCTCGTGAAAAAGAAATAATACTCTGTGGAGCAGTTAGGTACCGAAAGCACGTTACGCAACTGTCAGGCGGCTTGAAGCATAAGTTTGCTTGTGAAACTAGCTTTCAGACGTGATGCAGCTAGGTGTGACGGGACTGGATTGGACAGCAGCTCCTGTAGCAATTTAACGTGGAATTTCTCGAGATACCCACGTCACAGTTTGCACAGAGTGTATTGCATGCATTGACCCTTTCGAGGCTGACTCAGTCTGAGACCACCCAGCCCTATTCAATCGGAAATTGGTTCCTACAAAAAATTATTTACTCTTAACAGTGCTTCGATCATGAAATGAGTGCATTTCATGAGTTCCCGCATTATGTGTTCAGGGTTGTTTCATTTTACTTATCGGTTTGTTTCACAGGGTCACCCGCATGAGAAAAATAAACTGGTTGGTACACTGTGTAAGATTTACTGACCACCCAGCCGTCCGAGTGACTCAGAGGAACAAATCTGTAGAGAAATCTCAGACTGTTGCAAGACACATAAGATTGTCACACTAAGTGCTTCTGACTTTCCACATATTGACTGGGACTCCCATAGAGTTAGAGGTCTAGATGGAATAGAGATAGTAAAATATATTCAGGAAAGTTTCCTTAATCTGTACAACGAAGGGGCATGTAATACCGGCTGCGCTATTAGAGAATGAGAGAAAGCAAGTGGCTGATGTTTGTGGAGATGAACGCTTTGCATCTCATGATCACAATGCCACTAGTTTCAAAGTAAATATGCAAAAAAAAAGGGTGCAGTCCGCGAGATGAGATTCTGAATTGGAGAAAGGCCAATTGTAATGGTAACAGAAAGGATCTGGATGATGTTTATTAGCACAAGCAATTTCCTGGCAAAGGTTTACTTGGTAAGTGGAAGGCCTTCGAAGGACAGATTTTAAGAGTACAAATCATGTATGTGCTTTTCAGAATAAAATGTAAAAATATCAAGTTTAGCGAACCTTGGTTTTCAAGAGATATTGAGGCCTTGGTCAAGATTTTTTTTTTAAAAAAAAGGTGCATTGCAGGTATAGCAGGTAGGAACAAATGAGGTACTTGAGGAGTATAAGAAATGCAAGTGTGCACTTAAAGAATGATATCTGGAGGTTTCCGTGGCAGACAAGATGAAGAAGAATCCTAAGTGATTCTACAGGTATGTTAAAAGCAAAAGAAATGCAAGGTCCACTGGACGATCATAATCCACGTGTGGAGGTTAAAGAGATGAGGGAGATTTTAACTGTTTTTTTTTTTGCATCTGCCTTTACTAGGGAGACGGGCACAGAGTATATTGAAGCAAGGCGAAACGGCATCTACTTCATGGACTTTATTCATTTACTTAAACTCCCCTCGGCCAATGAAACAGCAAATTACTAGTACTGAATGTTTTAAAATTACATGGTTTACCTGTAGATGCTACGTCAGACAGGGGCTCTCAATTCCTATCCAACTTCTGGTGGGCATTCTGTAATCTTCTGGGTGCCTCCATGAGTTTGTCTTCAGGATTCCGCCCACAGACCAATGGACAGACCAAGCGGCCAACCTACAACCAGAGACTGTATTGCAGTGTCTGGTCTCTCAGAACCCCTCCGCGTGCAGTCGGCAGCTACCTTGGGCCGAGTACGCCATAAACTTTCATCCGTCCTCATCAACTGGCCTTTCGAGTGCTGCCTTGGCTACCAACCTCCACTGTTTCCTGCCCGGGAGAAGGAGGTCGGCGTTCCATCTGCCGAGGCACTCATCTGCCGTTGCCAGCGGACATGGAGTAGCACTTGGCCTGCCTTTCTCCGTGCTTCTGCTAGGTTCAAGCGTCAAGTTAACCGCCATCGTTCCAAGGTCCCAAGTTACGGCCAGGGACAGAGAGTGTGGCTTTCAACCCGAGACCTATCCCTCAAGCTGGATTCCTGCAAGCTCGCCCCGCGTTTCTTCGGCCCCTTTCCCATTGCTAAGTCGTCAGCCTGCTGCCGTCCGTCTCAAGCTCCCCTCCAATCTCCGTGGCATAGAGCACACCTTCCATGTGTCCCGCATAAAGCCCTTCCTGAGCCACCGCCAGTGTCCTGTCTCCAAACTCCCTCCCCTACCCCCCAACGCTCATCGATGGGTCAGAGGCCTTCATGCTGCGCCGACTGCTGGACGTTCGTCGCCTGGGCCGTGGCCTTCAGTACCTTGTGGAGTGGGAGGGCTGCGGTCCTGAGGAGAGGTGCTGGGTACCTGTCCGTAACATTCTGGACCCCTCTCTCATCAATTAATATCTCTGTGTGCACAGTAGATGGTCTGCGACTGGATCCCTGCTCCAGCGTCCTGACCTATGGAAGTTTTCCACATGCTTTAGTCCTTGGAACGTAGAAGATTGAGATAAGATTTGATAGAGGTCTACAAAATTTTGAGTGGCATAGAAAGGAGATAAATGCAAGCAGGCTGGGCAGTTTGCACTGATGTTGGGAGGGACGACAACTACAGGTCATGAATTAAGGGTGAAAGATGAAAAGATAAAGGAAACATGAAGGGACATTTCTTCTGTCAGAGGGTTGTGAGAGTATAGAATAAGCTGCCATCGAAGGTGGTGCATATGAGCTCCATTTCAACGTTTAAGAGAAGTTTCGATATGCCGTGTATGGTAGGGCTATAATGCCGTTGCAGGTCGATGGGAATAGGAAGCTTAGATGCTCAGCTAGGAGTAGATTGGCACAATATCCGTTGTACTTTCCTATAACTGTGATTCGTGAAGTGTGAATACACACCCGCCTACACAAGTACAAGAGAGCACAAATCGGCATAGTTAGACCTACAGTGCCAGCATCTAACATAGGAAGTATAATCCAGCAAATGCACACACACACACACACACACACACACACACACACACACACACACACACACACGCACGCACGCACACACACACACACACGCACGCACGCACACACGCACACACACACACACACACGCACACACGCACACACGCACACACGCACACACACACACACACACACACACACACGTTCATGAAACGTTCATGAGTGGTTTTATTTTCCCAGGCATAACAGGATACGTAGCTGAAGAGCCAAATCGAACAGTGAATATCCTGTGTACACCTATAACATGGCGGAGATGGTGAAAAACCTTTTGACAGATAGGTTAAAAGTTGCAACACACACAAAATGCTGGTGGAACGCAGCAGGCCAGGCAGCAGCTATAGGGAGAAGCGCTGTCGACGTTTCGGGCCGAGACCCTTCGTCAGAACTAACTGAAAGAAAAGATAGTAAGAGATTTGAAAGTAGGAGGGGAGGGGGAAATGCGAGATGATAAGAGAAGACCGGAGGGGGTGGGGTGAAGCTGAGAGCCAGACAGGTGATTGACAAAAGGGTTACAGAGCTAAAGAAGGGAAAGGATTATGGGACGGGAGGCCTAGGGAGAAAGGAAGGGGGAGGGGAGCACCAGAGGGAGATCGATAACAGGCAGAGTGATGGGCAGAGAGAGAAAAAAGAACTAAATATATCAGGGATGGGGTAAGAAAGGGAGGGGCATTAACGGAAGTTAGAGAGGTCAATGTTCATGCCATCAGGTTGGAGGCTACCCAGCCGGTATATAAGGTGTTGTTCCTCCAACATGAGTGTGGCTTCATCTTGACAGTAAAGGAGGTCATGGATAGACATATCAGAATAGGAATGGGACGTGGAATTAAAATGTGTGGCCAATGGGAGTTCCTGTTAAAAGTTGCACTGTTTTGTGTTCGCAGTTGCAAAGTAAGGAAAATAAATCAAGCTTCAACATTTGTAGTGCAAGTGCAATCAAATACTTTATCCCTGCTTTTACTGGAAATTCTGGCCAAAATCTGCTTTACTCTGCATCTTACCAAAAAAATGCCCATGAATTTTTCAAATTTCCTACCGAAATCTCTCTTCCTTTCTGTGTAGTTCCAGGTTTCTAACTAGTACAACTACATAATTTAGTGATTAATATCCTACTCTGGTTCCAAGTATTTCATGTACTGTAAGTCCTACAAAGTTCACGCCGACAATTACGCTCTTCACAAATGTTTATTTTCTTTGCAGCTTCAGAGCTAGCTAACCATTAGCTCATTCGCAGGCTTCAACTTACTTCCGTTCCCAGCTGTATATGCACTCGCCGTCTTCCTGGTACTAGGTGAGATGAACCGCCGCTTGCGGAATATGCAATCTGTGTTTAAGCATCTTTAAACAATCTGGAAATTGTCGCCCTCCTGCTAATGAACCGTTGCGCGGTGCTAACATTTTCGTCAAATCTTACCCTCCTAATCGCTTTATATTGAATAGGTCAGTAAACACCATCCACCCGCTGCACAAATTGGTGGCTACAAACTAGCCATTTCCCGGAGTGCTGCATAGGCAATGCTACACTGCAGCAGAGCTAAATAGAGAAGCGGTAACTTTATAGAATTCCGGTATACGATGCATCAATATGCAGTATATTTTTAGGGTTACAATTATTTTTAGCTTTTGTAAAAAGACCCCAAAAAACCGCTTGTGTGTTAAAGTTGCGTTTCCATTGTCACGTACCTATCATTGCAGTGAACCAGAAATGATGTTCATTTCCTCTTGACCGATGCTTCAACTACTGGTCGTTTTTGCTAAAATATTCAGTTGGTATATTGCTGTTGCGTTGTATAGAAGGAGGGCCGATGTCAGCCAAACAGCATGGAGTAAGTAATTAGTTTACCTTTGTTATAGTAAGCTTTACAACGAATGTAATATTACTGAAAGAGATGCAGACGAACGTTTTGAATTTTCAAATTGCTCATTTTCATTTGCCAAAAAAAAAAATCTTCTCCTCACAACTTCTTCGGGTGATTTGTCGATTTTTCATGACAGTTTTGCTCTGACTACTTCCATTACCGTCGAGACTTTTTTCATGATGCTGTGCGATTTTATTGAGGTTGCATTATTACTGATCTACAGGCGGTTAAATAGAGTTCCTTTGCATCTGTATTTGAAATATTTTGTATACTGGGCTGTCATAGCCCTTCAGGGAGGGGTGTATGTAGTGGGGTTTAGTATGTAGTGCACAGCCATTTCTACTGATAGGAAAAAGGGCAAAGGCGGATTACGGGCGCCTTTAAAAACCATCACTTCAGGCAGATGAAGCTCGTCAATCGTAGGTGGCAGCTGATCTATGAGGAAATCTCTGATCTCTCCTGTATTGCGGCTATACCCGCTCAGGGGTAATGCTTGGAGAGTTCTCTAAAGTAGTTCTATGTTGAGTCCTGCGATGCCACTGTTGCCAAACTGTATTGGTCTTGGTCGTCCATTTGTATTCAACAGCTGCGTGGAGAGGGTGAGCCTGCTACATGTTATACAGATTGTTTTCTATATCGTATTTCCCTGGCTTCGGTGCTGGCTTGTGTATGCAACCTAGGAAGCAACAGCCATGGTCGACTCCGACTCTGTATACATAAAAACAATCAGTGAAATTTGCTGTATCTTCAAAGTAGCAGATTTAACCATTTACCTGATCCATGTTGCCATCACGATTTTCTTCAGCCGTTCCTTGCATACTTTTCCAACAGATGGGTGAGCAGTTCACAAGCTTCGGGGAACCTATGTATTGTCTTCTTGGGTAAGTGATGCAAAGAATGTTTCTACGACAATGGAGAACTAGTTTGAGTAGTTAAACTGCAAGCAGAACACCTTGTCTTGTACTCGTTTGTGTTGGTAATAGCCATTAACATTTGCTACATCCGCTCATTATCAACGATGGTGTTTGACATTTAAAATTCTGTTTTGCTTTAGCAATGCCATTTTACTTTGTTATTACTTCTACTGCAATTGTTATTGTGCATCGCTAGACATAAATCGACGTTGCTGTTTTATATATGTTATACCAGTGTTGTTCTTTTGACATGCTTATTGTTATTTTCAGGGCTTCTCCTTGCTGGTATCCCATTTACTTCAGAAGGTTAGTGCGAAAATAACTGTTAAACTAACCTGTGCAGCAAACACAAAGTGCTGCAGGAACTCAACAGGCCAGGCAGTATCTATAGAGAACAATAAAGGGCCGACATTTCGGATCGAGAAATTTATTCCTTTCCATTGGTGTTGTCTGCCCTGCTGAGTTCCTCTACCATTTTATGTGTGTTTCTCTGGTTCCCTAGAATCTGCAGCATGTCGTGTGTTTATGTTAAACTACTTGGTCTCCTATTGCCTAAGCTCCATTGTGAATACAGAATACTTGGCAATGTCAGTGAAGCTCCAAGTGAGGGAGAATAAGGAGAGTAAAAATAGAAAATACGGAAAAGAGACTCATAGAACAAAACACACACCGCATAATGACTCCACGTACTGCAAACACAAAGCAAACCGACATCTTCTCTAATTACTCGTCCTCTCAGTAAATATACACAATGCATTGGGATATACAATAATCACGTCTGCCATCGACATTTGGTGACCAGCTTTTCGTCCTATTCATTTGCTTTGTAAGTATTGTGCAACTCTCACTGTATTCCTGAAGAAACTTTCCAGATTCCTATTTCTCACTCGTGCCGCGTGCCTATTTTATCGTCATGATGTCCTCGGTGTCCCACGTCATACCATGTTTCCATGTAGAGAAAAAAATGCTGTGACATCAAAATTAAAGATTTACGTTGGCATGCTTGTTTGGTTCTGAGTGTGTTAGCATGAGTATATTAATGTGTTTTTTATTTGTTTTGTTTAGTTTTCTATCACTTTCACTTCTTCATTTTGTCCAGTTTTAACGGACAGACATTCTTAACAGCGAAAGGAAATACACACCCGTTGCATATTTTGAAAATAGCTGGTCCATAATAGACGGTTAACGTTTAGACCATCAGTCTATACGACAATATACCATTTTGCTAAAGCTATTTGACAGGATTTAAACTTATTTGGCGAGGGATAGTAACTGAAGTGATAGTGCTGAGGGAGAGGTAGTTCGTTTAGTTGGTTTATTAACAGAAATAGTTTGTAAAGAACCTCCTGGCAAGGAAAAGTTGATGAATTTACCGTCCACAGCATGAATACAATGTAAAAGGCGGACAACATTGGAAAAGGTGAATACAGAACTGAAGGTTTTATATATGAACATACGCAGCATACGGATTAAGGTAGATGAACTTTTAACACAGTTACAGATTGGCATGTATGACGTTGTGGGCAATACTGAATCGTGACTAAAAGAAGAAGATTATAGAAGAGAGTTTAACGTAAGTAATGTAAGGATCAGCAGCAGTAGACGGGGCTGCGTAGCTCTGTTGATAAAAATAACTGAAATCAAATTATTAGAAAGAGGTGACGTAGGGGGATAATAAGTTACAAATTACAACGTTGGGGAGGCAGGGGTGGTGGAAAATGCCTGTCAAAACATCAATGTTACGATATAGAGCTACGATGCAACTCTATAAAACTCTAGTAAGGCCACATTTGGAGTATTGTGTCCAGTTCTGGTCACCTCAGTAGAGGAAGGATGTGGAAGCATTGGAAAGTGTACAGAGGAGATTTACCAGGATGCTGCCTGGTTTGGAGAGTACGGATTATGATCAGAGATTAAGGGAGCTAGGGCTTTACATTTTGGAGAGAAGGAGGATGAGAGGAAACATGATAGAGGTGTACAAAATATTAAGAGGAATAGACAGAGTGGACAGCCAGCGCCTCTTCCCCAGGGCACCATTGCTCAGTACAAGAGGACATGGCTTTAAGGTAAAGGGAGGGAAGTTCAAGGGGGATATTAGAGGAAGGTTTTTCACTCAGAGAGTGGTTGGTGCGTGGAATGCACTGCCTGAGTCAGTGGTGGAGACAGATACACTAGTGAAGTTTAAGAGACTACTAGACAGGTATATGGAGGAATTTAAGGTAGGGGGTTATATAGGAGGCAGGGTTTGAGGGTCGGCACAACATTGTGGGCTGAAGGGCCTGTACTGTGCTGTACTGTTCTATGTTCTATAGTCATGGGGGATTTCAAACTGTTGGTACATTAGGAAAATCAGGTTTGTGCTGGCTTCCAAGAGAGGGGAATTTCTAGAATCACCACGAGGTGGCTTTTTAGAGCAGCTTTTTGAGGAGCCCACTAGAGGATCTGCTATTCTAGATTAGCTGTTGTGCAATGAGACGGAATTGATTACAGAATCCGGGTCAGGATCGCGGACCATACGAAGATAGGTGGAGAGGCAGGTAGATTTTAGGAAGTACAGAGGCGGCCGACATTAGGAGAATGGGCAAAGCAGTGTCAGCTGGAATATTGTGTCAGGAAGTGTATGGTCATGCATTTTGAGTGAAGAAATAAAAAGATTAACTATGTTCCAAATGGAGAGAAAATGCAAAACTGTGATGCAAAGGGACATGGGAGTGCTCGTGCAGGATTCTCTAAAGGCTAATTTACAAGTTGAGTCTGTAGTCAGGAAGGCAACGCAATGTTCGCATTTATTTTGAGAGAATACAAAAGTAATGATGTAATCTTGAGGCTATCTAAAGCAATGATAAGTCTTCACTTGGTGTATTGTGAGCAGTTTGGGCCCATTAGCTGAGAAAGGTTGTGCTGACATCGACGAGGCTACAAAAGAAGCTCACGAAAATTATTCCGGGGGTTGTCATATGAAGAGATTTTGCTGTCTCGACAGGACGTTTCCTATAGTGGGAGAGTCTAACCCCAGAGGACACAGCCTCCGAATAAAAGGGCTTCCGTTTAGAACGGGCATTAGGAGAAATTCCTTGAGGCAGGTTGCTGTGAATCTGTGGGATTCATTGCCACAGGTGCCGGTGGGGGCCGATTCATATATTTAAGATGGTGCTTGAGAGATTCTAGATTAGTCCGGGAAATAAGGTATCCGAGGCGAAGGCAGGAGATTGGGACTGGGGGGGCGGGGGAAATGGATCAAGCATGACAAACACTCGATTGTCCAAATGACCTAATGCTTCTCTTTTATCTTATCTTCCTGTGATCGTATAGTTCCTGCTGAATCTCCCCAGCATTTTGTATGTGTTAATCTGACTCGTTCAGTTCCACCAGCCAGTTGCTTACTGCTCCAAATTACAGCATCTACATTTTCTTGTATCTCTGGCAGCCGTGAATAACATCCATAACAATTAAATTTTTTTGCCGTCCCGTATTGGTTTTAGTTATATTGCAAAATGCGAGCAGGTACGATTTCCAAAATGTTCAAAGAGAAACAATCCTGTAAATTCACGATATTCTACGTCCAGGGAATTATTTATAGCAATTTTAATTGAATGATTGACTGACCAAAGGAAAAAATTTGTTGATTATTTTGTTCGTTAACAAGCGCATTAAAGTAAAAAAAATCTGAATTGCCAGAAACGTGTGAATATGTTTTTTTTTTAATTCCGTCTGACTAAGGATGAGAACGTTTGATTTTTACTTCGTCTGTTTCCATGCATATTCCAGATACGCCATTTTGTTTATCGCCGCAATGTTGCGTTATACTGTGCATTTTTTTCTGCTTATTCAAGGGCAACGGAAACCGATGATGATGATGAATCCGCCCCTGCAACGTGTCGTTAAAGGGGAAACCGTTAACCTCGAATGCACTGTTGGTTCGCCATGTTCGGGTGGATGGCTTCGCTTGCAAAAGTACAAACAAGAAACAGTTGTCATTGAAGCACGAATAGCTGCACAAAAATGTTCAATCGCCGTTGCAATTAAAGCTCTTATCGACACATCTTACACATGTGCTTTCAGCCCAAGTGGAACCTCATACCAGGAGAATGTAGTGCACAGCGATCCCGTGTCAATTTATGTAATCGGTAAGGGATGCCTTAAAATGCACTCTGGACGCGTCGACGCTGTTCTAGGAAGTTTGTTGCATCTACTCAGCTGCTCTTATAATGTTTGTAGACATTTGATTAAAGCAGGGAAGCCGATAGCTTAGAATTATTGGCGCCATAGATAGAAATTAACGATGCAATTAATGAAACTATCCTTACAAACTGCGGAAGAGACACTAGAGACTACAACTGGAGAGAAAAAAAAATCATACCGTGGGATGAACTCAAGCGTTGATTATTTGTCCCCCTGCAAAGGGGACAAATATTTTTGCAAGTAGGTTTGCGAGAGAGGCTCCAGTGGATTTAAGCTAGATATGAGGGGGGAGGGGAACCAGAGTGTAGGAACAGATTTATGCGAGAAGGAAGAAAACGAGGACAGTAAAGTTCTTTGTACTGTTAGAGATAAACAGAGAGGAAGAGGTGGAGAATTTGTAAGAAAGATGGATGAGCTTACAGCATGGATTGACACCTGGAAATATGATGTTGCAGCTATTAGTGAAATATGGTTGCAGGAGGGGTGTGATTAGCAACTAAATATTCCTGGATTTCGTTGCTTCAGGTGTGATAGAATCGGAGGGACAAGAGGGGGAGGTGTACATTGCTTGTCAGAGAAAATATTACAGCGGTGCTCTGGCAGGATAGATTAGAGGACTCGTCTAGGGAGACTATTTGGGTGGAATTGAGGAATGGGAAAGATGTAGTAACAATTGTAGGGGTGTATTATAGGTCACCTAATGGGGAGCAAGAATTGGAGGAGCAAATTTGCAAGGAGATAGAAGATATTTGTAGTAAGCATACGGTTGTGATTGTGGGAATTTTAATTTTCCACACATAGACTAGAAAGCTCATACTGCAAAAGGGATGGATGGTTTGGAGTTTGTAAAATGTGTGCGGGATAGTTTTTTGCAGCAATACATAGAGGAACCAACGAGAGAAGGGGCAGTGTTGGAATGAAACTGTTAGGGAATGAAATAGGTCAGGTGACGGAGTTATGTGCTGGAGAGCGCTTCGGGTCCAGTGATCACAATGCCATTAGTTTCAATATAATTATGGAGAAGGATAGGACTGGACCCAGTGTTGAGATTTCTGATTGGAGAAAGGTTAACTTTGAGGCGATGCGAAAGGATTTAGAACAAGTGGATTGGGACAATTGGTTTTATGGGAAGGGTGTAATAGAGAAATGGCGGTCATTTAAAGGTGAAATTTTGAGGGTAGAGAATCTGTATGTTCCTGTTAGGTTGAAAGGAAAGGTTAGAAGTTTGAGAGAGCCATAGTTTTCAAGGGATATTGGAAACTTGGTTAGGAAAAAGAGAGATATCTACAATATATATAGGCAGCATGGAGTAAATGAGGTGCTCGAGGAATATAAAGAATATAAGAAGAATCTTAAGAAAGAAATTAGGAAAGCTAAGAGAAGATACGAGGTTGCTTTGGCAAGTAAGGTGAAAATAAATCCAAAGGGTTTCTACGGTTATATTAATAGCAAAAGGGCAGTGAGGGATAAAATTGGTCCCTTAGAGAATCAGAGTGAACAGCTATGTGTGGAGCCGAAAGAGATGGGAGAGATTTTGAAGAATTTCTTTTCTTTGGTATTCACTAAGGAGAAGGATATTGAATTGTGTAAGGTAAGGGAAATAAGTAGGGAAGTTATGGAAACTATGACGATTAAAAAGGAGGAAGTACTGGCGTTATTAAGGAATATAAAAGTGGATAAATCTCCGGGTCCTGGCAGGATCTTCCCTGGGACCTTGAGGGAGGTTACTGTAGAAACAGCAGGAGCTCTGTCAGAAATATTTCAAATGCCATTAGAAACGGGGATGGTGCTGGAGGATTGGCACATTGCTCATTTGGTTCCATTGTTAAAAAAGGGTTCTAAGAGTAAACCTAGTAATTATAGACCTGTCAGTTTGACGTCAGTGGTGGGTAAATTAATCGAAAGTATTCTTAGAGATGGTATATATAATTATCTGGATAGACAGGGTCTGATTAGGAACAGTCAACATGGATTTGTGCGTGGAAAGTCATGTTTGCCAGATCTTATTGAATTTTTTGAAGAGGTTACGAGGAAAGTCGACGTGGGTAAAGCAGTGGATATTGTCTATAATGACTTCAGTAAGGCCTTTGACAAGGTTCCACGCGGAAGTTTAGTTAGGACGGTTCAATCGTTAGTTATTAATATTGAAGTAGTAAAATGGATTCAACAGTGGCTGGATGGGAGATGCCAGAGAGTAGTGGTGGATAATTGTTTGTCAGGTTCGAGCCCGGTGACTAGTGGTGTGCCTCAGAGATCTGTACTGGGTCCAATGTTATTTGTCATATACATTAATGATCTGGATGATGGGGTGGCAAATTGATTTAGTAAGTATGCAGATGATACTAAGGTAGGTGGCATTGTGGATAATGAAGTAGGTTTTCAAAGTTTGCAGAGAGATTTAGGCCAGTTAGAAGAGTGGGCTGAGCAATGGCAGATGAAGTTTAATATTGATAAGTGTGAGGTGCTACATTTTGGCAGGAATAATCCAAATAGGACATACAGGGTAAATGGTAGGGCATTGAAGAATGCAGTAGAACAGAGTGAGCTAGGAATAATGGTGCATAGTTCCCTGAAGGTGGAATCACATGTGGATAGGGTGGTGAAGAAAGCTTTTGGTATGTTGGCCTTTATAAATCAGAGCATTGAGTATAGGAGTTGGGATGTAATTTTAAAATTGTACAAGGCATTGGTAAGGCCGAATTTGGAGTATTGTGTACAGTTCTGGTCTCCGAATTATAGGAAATATGTCAATAAAATAGAGAGAGTACAGAGAAGATTTACTAGAATGTTAACCGGGTTTCAGCACCTAAGTTACAGGGAAAGATTGAACAAGTTAGGTCTTTATTGTTTGGAACGTAGATGGTTGGGGGCGGGGTACTTGATAGAGGTATTTAAAATTATGAGGGGGATAGATAGAGTTGACGTGGATAGGCTTTTTCCTTTGAGAGTAGGGGAGATTCAAACAAGACGACATGAGTTGAGAGTTAGGGGACAAAAGTTTAAGGGTAACATGAGGGGGGATTTCTTTACACAGAGAGTGGTAGCTGTGTGGAACGAGCTTCCAGTAGAAGTGGTTGAGGCAGGTTCGGTATTGTCATTTAAAGCAAAATTGGATAGGTAGATGGACAGGAAAGGAATTGAGGGTTATGGGCTGAGTGCAGGTCAGTGGGATTAGGTGAGATTAAGGGTTCAGCACGGACTAGAAGGGACGAGATGGTCTGTTTCCGTGCTGTAATTGTTATATCGTCATATGGTTATATCTGTGGGAGGAAGAGGTTTGCTAGCATTTATTTCCAAATGTCTACAATTCCAGATGAGCTTGTTTATAGCTTATAGAACATATAACAGTATAATCGCAGGAACAGACCTTTCAGTCCACAATTCGTTTCCTCTCATAGATGTGGCTCCATTCCGTCACACCTTACAGAAATTCATTTGTAGGTTGAATACCAACAGCCTAGGCAAGTAAGTGGAATTATAACATAGATACAGGACTAACGTTCACCGAGTACAAGACAATCCAAGGTACAGAGGTGATGTCAGGGGTAAATCTTTTACCCAGAGAGTGGTGATGCGTGAAATGGGCTGTCGGCAACGGTGGTGGAGGCGGATACGATAGGGTCTTTTAAGAGACTTTTGGACAGGTACATACAGCTTAGAAAAATAGAGGGTTATGGGGAGGTCTAGTAATTTCTAAGGTGGGGACATGTTCAGTACAACTTTGTGGGCCGAAGGGCCTGTATTGTGCTCTGGGTTTTCTATGTTCCTATAATCATAAAGCACCAATTTCAACAGACTCTACCTTAATCTTATTTTATTCTCACCCTCAGTATTTAACCCCTCACCAATGCCTGCAGATGCTTTAAATTTGCCAAATAATCTAACACCTAGGACGCATAAGTATAAACCGGAGCACCTTAAGGAAACCCTTTCAGGAAAATCCCTCAAACACCATAGACAAACAGTACGGAAAATCACAAATGAACCTGCTTCGCTGCCTCTGTGAGGCAGCAGCTCAGTAAATTCAGGATCTTAAAAGCGATTCTGAAATTATGTTTGGTCTCCATATTTTAGTCTGACTGACACAGCTGGACACGGATAGGAAAATTTGCAAAATTATGGGTAAACGCTAGTAAATGGGATCAAATTAACCGAGTTATTTAGATCAGCTTGGTCCAGTTGGGTCGAAGCTCTTCTTCTGTACTGTATAACTCTATGACTCTAATAACTCATTGAAACATAGAAAGATGCAGAATGCAAACGTGAGCTTCCGTGCAGCACATCCGTAACAAACATCCAACATCCATTTATTTAATCTGACTTTTTTTTTATTCTTTCCACAATCCCACTAGGAACACACTATGTTCCAATGGACACTATCCATTTATTCCTTATAACCCAAGAAGAAATGGTTATAGATAATAATTGCCAACAGAACAAGTTAAGAATTATTTTATTGTTGTGATACGTAATTAGATACAGGGAGGAACCTTTAAACTCTCCCCAGCAGGCTCCATCTTTTTATCTTTTCCCTTTCCCTCTCACACTCTCTGCTTGTTTACTACTTGCTCTTGTCTCATTCAAGGCAAAGATGGAATACGAAATATTGCCAATAATATTAAAGACAATACCAAAAGTTTCTTCTGAAACATAAAGTCTAAAAAAGAGGTTAGATTGCTTATGTGACAGCTGGAAATCGATATTCTGCATAAGTCTTCTCTATGAAAGATACGAGGAGTATAGCGGAAGTGTCAGGTGTCAGGAGGTGTGAGGTGTGTGAAGTTACCATAACTATGAAGAAGGCATCTCGGGAAGCAGAAAGATCAGAAGTTAGATTTGTCACCTGGACCGGATGTGAACACCCCACAGTTCTGAAATAGGTGGCTGAAAAGATTATGGTGACACTAATAATGATCTTCCAAGAATCACAAGATTCTAGAATGGTTCTGGATGACTGAAATTTTGCAATTGTTAATCCACTATTCAAGAATGGAGAGAGTCTGAAGAAAGGAAACTATAGGACAGTTAGTCTGAATGGCCTAGAGTTGGGAAGATTTTGAAATCGATTATTAAAGATGAGGTCTCGGGGTACTTAGAGGCATATGTTTAAATTGGCGATAGTCAGCATGGTTTCTTCAAGTGAAAATTTTGCCTGAGAAATCTGTTGGAACTCTTTGAAGAAATTGCAAGCCGGATAGACAAAGGAAAATACGTTGATGTTGTGTACTTAGATTTTCAGAAGTCCATTGACAATGTCTCACACATGAGGCTGCTTAACAAGCTGCTAGCCCAAGGTATAAAAGGAAAGATACTAGCAGAAATAAAGCTGTGGCTGATTTCCAGGAGGCAAATAGTGGGAATAAAGGAACCCTTTTCTGACGGGCTGCCGGGATTCTACACAAATATGTGTTGGGACCGATTATTTTTATGTTATATGTCAATGATTTGGAAGATGAAATTAATAGCTATTGCATTGTTTGCAGACAATGCGAAGACAGATGAAGGGGCAAGTAGATTTTAGGTAGTAGAGAGGCTAGAGAAGGACCGACAGTAGAAGGATGGAAAAGAATTGTCGGATGCAATACATTGTCGGGTGGTGTATGGACTTGCACTTGGCAAAAGAAAAAAAAAAGTATTGGTTATTTTCTAAATAGAGGAAAACTACAAAAAAACGAGGCTTTCTGTGACTCAGGAGTCCTTTTGCAGGATTCCCTAAAGGTTAATTTGGAGGTTGAGTCTGTGACGAGGAAGGCAAGTATAATGTTAGTATTCATTTCATGAGAACTAGAATATAAAAGCAAGGATGTAATTTTGAATCTTTATAAAGCATTGGTGAGGCGTCACTTGGTCGCTTTATCTGAGAAAGGATGTGGTAAAACTGGAGAAGGTTCAATGGACGTTCGCGGCAATGATTCCAGGATGAAATCGCTATCATATGAAGAAAGTCTGATAGTTCTGGGTCTGTATTCACTATGATTCAAAAGAATAAGGGTTGAGCTCATTAAAATCAATCGAATGGTGAAAGGTCTTGATATAGTGGATATAGCGAGGATATTTCCTAACGTGGGAGAGTTTAAGACCATAGGATGTATCCTCGGAATAGATGGACATCCTTTTAGAAAGAAGATGAGAATGAATTTCTTCTGCCAGAGAGTAGTGAATCTTTGGAACTCATTGCTGTAGGCAGCTGTGGAGGTCAGGTCTTTATGTATATTTAAGCAAGAGGTTGATAGATTCTTGATTTGTCAGGGCAGGAAGGAATGCGATGAGAAGGGAGGAGACCGGTGCTGAGAGGAAAATTGAATCGGCAATGGTGAAATGGTGGAACAGACTTAATGGGTCAAATGGCCTAATTTTACTCCTGCTTCGCTCCCCGCCACAGCACATCCGTCACCTTCTAATCAGTCCACCAATTACCACACGCGTTTCTCAGCACTTCCCTTCTCCTTTTTATATTGGCCATCTCGTCTCTTCAGTCCTGATACAGAGTTTCGACTCGAAATGTCGACAATCAATTTCCTCCAACAGATGTTGCTCGAATCACTTCCGTTTTTCCAACAGATTGTTTGTTTAAGTGAATAGTTAAACTCCGTTGTTCATATACAGTGTTAGTGATACCTTTTCTTGTTATATTTCGTGCGTCCCCTGAGTGCCAAATACAAATGTATTCGTAAACGCATGCTAATTCTCGTACCTCTATTTTATTAAGAATATTGCCATAATGATTGAACATATTGTAGTTGAAACGACACTCCAATTTCCACTAGCGAATGATGATTTCAATGTAAGCCAGAAATAAAAAGAGATTTTACTGAAGTGTTTCTTCACACTCCTTAAAGCCCATGCAAGTAATCATAGAGAATAAATCAACAACTGTGTGTGCAAATGTCTGACGTCTGCACAGCTGGTTAACTATACTCATAGATGCTGCCTAGGTCAGACCCAGCTATGTAGCTTATTAATTCCTATTGTTTAGACATTCCCTTGCCTGTGAAACTTGGTTTGAATCATTGTAGTTGTTGACATATACGTTCACATGCAGGTCAGTATGTAGATTCAATTTGTGTTGAAAAGCTTCTCAGGAATATGTCTCCATCACCCATTCGCCAATGTCTCGAGGAAAGACCAACAAATATTCGCGGTGATAAGAGGCGTAACTTAATCCAGATGTTTGTGCTTCTCCTCAAATAAGCAATTTTTATCCGAACAAACTGCTGGATTCTCAAGCACGAATGGAAGTATATTTATTTTCCTCATTTGTACTAGCCTGCAACATCAACACACAGTGGTACGTGATGAATTCTCACCTCCCCCACCCATATACGCACACGCGCATCCGTACGATTTATTCTCAAGATAAGAGTCACATAATAGCAAAAAACATCCTTTCGCCCTAATTTATCCACGGCAACCAGGGATAATACCATAGAGGATCACAGAGACATGAGGTTATGCAGCTTAAAAACATGACCTTTAGCTCATTTGGCCCATATCTATCTGTTTATCCGATTTGCCTGCGCGTTTGAATGATATCCACCTGAGGTTTTGCTACTGATATACCTGCCTCTTCAATTCCAGCTTGCACTTGAGCCTTCCAGTGTCTGCATTAATGAGTTGGCTCCTGAGTGTATTATTAGCCTTTCTATTCTGAAGTTAAACTTCGGCCTTCTGGTTTTGATTTGAGTTCTTTTTTGGCAAAAAAAACAATAATTTGTCCATTTATGTTGAGTATTCCCATCATGATTTCTACGCCTTCCGAGGGGTTACCTCTCAGCCTCTTATTCTCCAACGAATGAAATCCTAACCTGTGAAATCTCATTAAAAATCAACTGCTAGCAATATTGCCCTCAACGCATTTCATCTTTTTGCCCCAATTCTTCTGAACATTTTCTATCGAAACGCCACGTCAAATATCTTTTAATGTTTTATAGCACATCGTGCGGCAACTTTTTCCACAAATCCACAGAAATTTGATGTTGATCTACCTTGAACATGACAATAATAAAATTGTCCTAAATAGCAGCGCGATAGCAAATGCATACTGTTTTGCTGCAGTGTTTGTTTCACCTTTACCTTCCTCTAATTTCAGATCGTCCGATGACACCGGAAATACATCTGGATAGCCAATTTACAATATTTGTGATAGGAGAGACCGTGAAGATTACCTGTCAACTGAGTATGAGTTTCTCGTGTAATCAGCTGTACTTGCTTAGAAACGATAAGGCAATATCCAAGAAAGCAGTCCATCGTGACGTCCATACCCATTATGTCACTTCATTTGAAACTGTACCGGATGGGTCTGAGCATTACACCTGCCAATGTGCTTTATCAGTATCGGGAGTGTGGCTGACATCATATCCCAGTAATGTGATCAGGGTATCTGTTATAAGTACGTATGTTTAAGGACAATATGTTTTGCCGCGACAAGGGGTGGGTTTGTAGTGGTTGTGATGTTCCAAGATTATAGACCTTTTATTTTAACTGTAAATAAATTATCTAGGACACCTACAGCCGGCACTCTCCCCTCTCCCCTCTCTCTCTCTCTCTCTCTCTCTCTCTCTCTCTCTCTCTCTCTCTCTCTCTCTCTCTCTCTCTCTCTCTCTCTCTCTCTCTCTCTCTCTCTCCTCTCTCTCTCTCCCTCTCTCTCTCCCTCTCTCTCTCTCTCTCTCTCTCTCTCTCTCTCTCTCTCTCTCTCTCTCTCTCTCTCTCTCTCTCTCTCTCTCTCTCTCTCTCTCTCTCTCTCTCTCTCTCTCCCTCTCTCTCTCTCTCCTTTCTCCCCCCCCCCTCAGAATCACACATGAAAGAGGACAGTGATACTGTGTTTTCCATGTTGAAGTAACAATTCACTTACATTGTTTCCAACCTTGTCTGTTGTTATTCAACAACAATTTACTCATCAATGACATCCCGTTGTTAGCTATCGGTCTGTTTTAAAGCGCGAACATAAAGAAGCGCGTCTTATCTTTGTGTTGAGCCCGGAAGGAGTTACAGAGAGCTTGATTTTGTTTCTGTTGTATTTGTCCGTTCAAGACTTTATATCAGGTTATCGATTTTCTTTTTATTTGCGTTTTTCGCCGGGGGCTAGAGGATTTCCTCTGCATTTCCCAGCCTTGTTTTCTTTTACCAACGGTCCATCTGCTGCTCTGCAGTCATCGAACAGATATTTTTTCTAGTACCATGCGTAAAACAACCTCCCCGACTGTCCCTGTAGTATTGAATACGTCTTTTCTCTGATAAACAATATCCAACCTGAAAGATCGGTTCTGATTCTCTTTCCCACAAATGCGTCTTGACTTACTGAGTGACGCATTTTTCTTTTTCAGTCTCGCATTGATAAACCAACCCCTCATCTACTTGTCTACCTGTCCTTAGGTCGGCCCACGAAGCCAACCATCTCTCTAAATCACGCAGAAGACCTAATTGTGACGGGAGAGTCCGTGGAACTGAGATGCGCCATTAAATTTTATGCTTCTTCTACGAGATATTATTTATACAATAGTGAACTCCAAACATCCGATTTTCAGTATCCTACTGAAAACGGTCGACATTTCATGACGTTTCGGATTACACCAAGCGCCACTGACTATTACTCCTGCGTCGTTGCAATATACGTGAGGGAGAACTGGGAATATTCAGAACACAGTGAAAGAATCAGGGTCTCAATAACCGGTAATAATGCCACTGATGAAATATTATATCACATTTGATAGTTAATGTATTAGGCATTAAAATAATGTTTCCAAGTGTAATGAATTCTGTTTACTATCCATTAATCAGAACGCCCACGGAAGCCGACAATCAGTACAAATTGGAATGGAAATGTGTTTCTCAAAGGGGAGACTATCCGGCTGAAATGCGAAACTGAAAGTCAATATTACGTTCGCAATTTTGCTTTGTACAAAGGCAAAAACGGCCACTTGGTTGAGAGCTTAAGTGTTGACTTTGGTTACAATATTGTCGTGTTTGAAACATCAGTCAATCACTCAGAAATCTACTGGTGCGCCTACCAAGCGGAGATATCAGGCCACATAATAGACTCAGAAAAAAGTACAAGCTTGCATGTACCCGTAGTTGGTAAGTCTAGCAATCGATAACAAATATTTTGTACATGGCTAGAATCCATAAACGTCTGTCCAGATATATGAAAAGCAGGATAATTGCTGTCTATGTAATAACACTCACAATATAGATCTGCCAACGAATTAAGACCCATATTTATTTCATCCTCTTCAATCGCTAATTTTTAAAGATTATCTTTTGTTTATTTTTTATATCTGGTAACTTGCTTACTGTCGTCTCAAGTGCCTAGATGCAGTTTAAAAGGAAAGTCTGTGTGCCTGAAAATGGTTGTCCCGTATACAAATAGGACAACAGTCAAATAAAAATATATCAAAGGAAAACATTCCGTTTTCAGGCTACAAAGAAGGCAATGTTTAAATAAAGCAATGAAGTGCAAAATCTACGACTAAACACAATGAAAGCTCAATAATTTATCATTAGCGTATGAGAGGTATTTTGGATTAGTAAGATGCAAGATCTCGGATTCGTTATTCAATTCAATAGACCGTAATCATCAAAATTAGTTTGCATTTTTTTTATTCAACTACATGAAGTTTTATTGATGTGTACTCTATCGGTGCACTCAACACATAGGGTTTATTGAGATTATAAATTTAGTTTTATGACACTGGGAGAAATGAAACAAATGTTAAGTAATGCGTTTCTAAAAAAGCATGCCATTTAGTATTATTGATTTTATTTTATTTAAATTTATTTCGAGGTTCAGTTTGGATCAAACCCTTCTGTCCCATCGAGCCTCACCGCCCAGCAATTCACCTATTTAACACCAGCCTAATCAGGCGGCAATTTACAAATACTAATTAACCCACTAGCCTGCACGTCTTTGGAATGTGGGAGGAAACCTAGTTGCTCACGGGAGAACGTGCAAACTGCATACAGACGGCGCCGGAATTGAACTCTGGAATGCTCCGTGCCACAATAGAGTCATGCTAACCCCTGATGTACCGTGACGTCCTTAGCTTGGTTTCAATAAATATTTCTAGCATGTTTTATTTCATGCACCTCGAAATTCCTAATTGATATGTTAAATTGCCGGTGCCTGACCTATGACAGCATTTTAATGATAACTGAAATTGTTATATGATTGCAGGTCCTCTCAGGAAACCAGCGATTTTCCTGAACGAAAATTTCCCCGTATATGTAAAAGGGGAGCTGCTGTTATTAACATGCAAAGCACCAGTACAGGGTCCAAGCAGAATATTTCACATCTACGGTGTAAATAAGACATTTCCAGATACAATATCACGCATCATCGAGGGGACACTTTCGGTAACCTTGAATCTAACAGGGGTGTTGCATGCCGGGAAGGAAACCTACAGATGTATTTATAAAACAATGGTCCACGGACGGCAGATTGACTCGGAGCCAAGTGATCCATTGGTGTTAATTGTAACAGGTCAGTGGCTCCTACCGCATTGATTGTTTTCAATTGCCTTCAATTGATTGTGTTCCTTTCTGTGTACTTTGCTCAATCGGGGACATTTCTATTTGTTTTCATTCAGAATACCTATTCTTGCTGGCATTCTTAGTAAATCACATGGCCATATTCATAATTTGTTTCTTACTGTCACATGCACAAAAATGGAGTTAGCATGGACTCCGCAAATATCATTCCTCACATAATATTTTGAGGCAGTACAAAAATTAGTATGCGAAATCTTGAAAGTTCAAAGTAAGCTTTATTATTAGGGTACATATATGTCATCACATACAGCACTGGTGTTTTTTTTTTCCTGAGGGCTTACTCGGTAAATCTATAGAATATAAACAATAATAGGATCAATGGAAATCAAATAGAGCAGAGGAAACAACTATCTGTGCAGATGCAAATATAAGCATACAGCAATATATAACGAGAACATGAAAAACCAAGGTAAAGAATGGGATCATTGGTTGTGCAAATATCTCAATATGTGAGTGCAGTTATCTACCTTTGATCAAGAGTCCGATGGCTGAGGGTAGACAACGTTCTTGAACATGGTAGTGCGAGTTCTAAGGCTCTTGTACCTTCTACAAAAGCAGCGAGAAAAAGAACATGGCCTGGGCGGTGAGGATCTTTGATGATGGATGTTAATTTCCTGCGACAGTGTTTCATGCAGATGTCCTCAATAGTTGGGAAAGCTTTACCCGTGATGTACTGGGCCGAATCCATTTCATTTTAAAGCATTTTCCGTTCAAAGGCATTGATGTTCCCATATAAGGCCTTCATGCTGTCAATTAATACACTCTATAGATGCTTTTCAAAATTTTTGCTGCCATACCGAATCTCCGGAGACTACTAAGGAAGCAAAGGCGCTGACGTTCTGTCTTTGCTGTGATGTTTATATGATTAATCCAGAAAAATTATCCGCAGCTAGACAACAGAGGTGCAAAGGCCATGACGTAATATATCGAGAGGATAACACAACATCGTTATTCTCTAGTTGCCAGTTTAATAGTCTTACCACAATGGGTTTAAAACTGTCCATGAGTCAGTCGGCAAGTTTTAGCACGCTTCCGTATATTCTGCCCAATAGTAGGTATAGAAGATAAAACTGCTGGAGAGGTAAGGGTCTGAGATCATGTTGACTGTTTCCTGAGGCATCGGGAAATATAGTCAGACGCAAAGTGGCAGATTTTTCTGATAGCCTGGGTTACGTTCATAAGCTTTTGCAATATCTCTCTGGAAGAGCTATTGCCTTCCCAACTTGTGATGGATCCGGGTAGGTTGTTTTCTTTGCTGCATCTGTGAAAATATTGCTGAAATTCAACGGGGACAGAAGGAATTTCATCAAACTTGTGAGTACGTAGAGGCGCTAGTGTCCTTTCTTGACAATAGCATCTAAATGGCTGAAGATGCAAATTATTAGTGATATGCTCACCTCGGGATGTGAGGCTCTCAACGTCATGGACACAGACAAATTGTGAAGCCCACGGTACATTAATTTAAAAGGCCGGATCTTCAGTTTTGCTAACATTGAGGCGGATGTCGCTACCTTGTCCTCGTATATCTACTTCCTTCCAAAATTGAAACTCGGAAATGCAGGAACATCATTCTTCATTTTATCTCAAGGCACACTTGCCAATATTACAGTTCCAATATCTGTATTCTAATATTTCGATGTAAAGCTCTTCTGCATCCCTGGATGTATCAGAGTCTGGGTCGCAAAAAAAAATTTGTTATATAAGTTAGGCATTTCCCTAGAAAAAAACAAGGTGGTTTTCGCTTAGATTTGTCATTTCGTAAGACCAGTGAAAAAAATAATGCTGATGTTAAAGGGCCAAAGATCCTGTACGGTAGTGTTTTCGATAATGATGCAATGTTAAAACAACTATATATAATACATCACTGCATTTTGCACTGTTTTCCAGATCTTCCATTAAAACCAACAATTGCGCTGGAAAGTAATGACCCTTTGACAGGGGGCGAACAAAATCGCACTGCTCGTTGCACAGCTCCCCATAATTACACTGTTGAAAAGTTTAATTTATACGCAAATTATAGAAATCAATCTTATAAATATAGCATATCAAAGGGGTTACATTCCGCAACATTCAACCTCATGGGGCCCCTTTTAAATTGGAACGTCGAATATTTTACATGTCAATATGAGGTGCGGATATCCGGCCGATCAATAGTTTCAGAGATGAGTGATCGTCTGTTTTTCATCAAATCAGGTAAGAGAGACAATGCTCATACAATCGTTCCAGAATTATGGTATAACCCATAAGCGGTAACTCACTTACAGAATAATTTAAATTTACCTTCTCCTTCTGTTGGAGCAGATACCAGTAGAGATCAATTGACTATTCTATGTCATGGACTTCTGAACTCCGAAAATAAACCTTAATCAAAAAGATTTATTAGCTATTTGAAATGCAAGCTATAAATATCAAGAGATAGGAAGAAACGCAGATTCTGTAATGTTCAAACAACAAAGTTAAGACTCGGAGGTCCAAATGCTTATCTCCCAAAAATCACCATAACAAGACTATAAGATCAGAAGACTTCGGCTCAGAATTAGGCCATTCTGCTTTTTGACACAGCTCTGCCGTTTCACTACGGCTGATCCCGGATCCCATTGAACTCCATACACCTGCTCTCTCACCATAATCCTTGATACCCCAGCTGGTCATGAACCTATCAATTTCCGCTTTGAAAGTACCCACGGACAAGGCCTCCACCGCAGACTATGGCAGAGCATTCGAAAGATTCACCAGTTTTTGACTAAAAAGAATTCCTTCTTATTTCTGGTCTCAAAGATCGTTCCCCAATTTTAAGCTTATGTCCGCTAGATCTGGATACACCTGTCAAAGAAAATAATCTCGCCACATTTTCTTTATTTTGTCATTTCAACATCCAGTAGGTTTCAATGAGATCCCCACGCATTCATCTAAATCCCAGTAAGTATAGGCTCAAATATGCCGAACATTCTCCAGATGTTAACCCTTTCATTCCCAGAAATATCCTCGTGAATTTTTTCTGGATTCTCTACAATGATAATACATTTTTTTCAGGTAAGGGGGTATAATCTATCGACAATACACCACGTGCCGCCTGACTAGCATTATCTTCTTCTTTTTATATTTCATTCCCCTTGAAATGAAAACTAACGTTGCGTTTGGCTTCTTTACCATAGACTCAATCTGTGAATTAACCTTTTGGGAGTCTTGCACGAGAACTCCTAAGTCACTTTGGACCTATGATGTTTGAATTATTCCCTACTTAGATAGTACTTTGCACTATTGCATATTTTACCAAATATGCATTTTCATACATTTCCCAATACTTCATTCCATCTGCCAATGTTTTGCCCATTCTTCCAGTTCACCTAACTCCAGCTGCAATCGTATTGCTTCTTCAGCACTGCTTACCGCTCCACCAATTGTATCATCCGTAAACTCTGCCACTGCAACAAAACCATCTATTCCTCGATCTAAATCATTGACAAACAACTTGAAAAATAGTAGCGATCCCAATTATGACTCCTAAGGAACGCAACCAGTCACTGGCAGCCGACTAGAAAAGAACCCCTTTATTCCCACTCGCTGTTTTCTGCCTGTCAGCAATCCCTCTATCCGTGCCTGTATTTCCTGTAACAGCATAAGATTTATCTTGTTAAGCAACCTCATGTGAGCCACCTTATCAAATGCCTTCTGAAAATCTGAGCAAGTGGCATCCGCTGCCTACCCTTTGTCCACTCTGGTTTACACTTCATCGAAGAATTCTAACAGATTTGTCAACCAACATTTACCTTCATAAAAACCATGCTGCCTCTAACTTATTTTATAATTAGTGTCCAAGTACCCCGAATCCTTGTCCTTAATAATGGACTCCAAGACGTTCCTAACCACTGACGTTAAGCTAACTGGCCTATAATTTCCTCTCTTTTTAAAGAGTGGAGTGACATTTGTAATTTTCCAGTCCTCCAGGACCATGCCAGAATTAAGGGAATATTGAAAGTTCAAGGCCGATACATCCATTACCTCTTCAGCAACCTCTTTCAAGACTCTGGGATGTAGTCCATCTGATCCACGTAACTTACGCACCTTAAGAATTTTCAAAGTACACTGCAGATGAGTTTATCGACCTTTTGTACGATAAGAACTTTCTGTCTGCCTAGCACTGCTTCCTTTGTAATAGCAATGGCACTCACTTTTGTTCCTGGAAACTCACGGACCTCTGGCGTACAGCTAGAGTTTTCCACTGTAAAAACTGAGGGAAAGAACTTATTAAGTTCACCTGCCAATTCTTTCTCTCGCACTATTACTTCAGCAGTATATTTTTGCAGTGGTGCAATATCAGCCCTAGTTTCCCTTTTATTATTTATAAAACTGAAAAAAAGACTTTTAGTTTCCTGCTTTACAGTATCGGTTAGTTTGCCCTCATATTTATTCTTTTTCCCACTTATAGCATTATTACTTACCTTTTGTTGGATTTTAAAAGCTGCCCAATCATCCGACTTCCTTGCCTTTTGTGCAGTCCCTAACTTCCCCTTGTCAGCCATGGTTGCCTTGTCCTGCGATCTGCGAACATATTCTTCTAGGGGCTTTAACCATCTGCGCCTTGTGAACTATTCCAGAAACTTCAGCCACCACTGCTCTGCTGTCATCACCCTAAACTGCCTCTTCCAATCCACCTGGGCAAGGTCCCTTCTCATGCCTCTGTAATCCCCTTATTCCATTGCGATACTGATACATGTCACCTATGCGTATCCCTCTCATATTGCGATATGAATTTAATCATTCTATGATCACTGCCTCCTAAGGGTCCCGTTACCTTAAGCTGACTAACAAATTCTGGGTTATTACACAACACCCAATATAAGATAACCTTTCCCCTATTAGGCTCGAGCACAAACTGCTCTAAAAAGCCATCAACGTAGGCATTCAACAAATACCCTCCCTTGTGATCCGACACCAACCTAATGCCCTTGCATATTAAAGTTCGCCATTACAATAGTGACATTACACATATTATGTCTTTTTTCAGTTCCCTTTGCAAAATCAACCCCACATCGTGGTTACTATTTTGACGCCTATATATGATTCCCATCATAGTATTCCAACCTTAACTCCAGTCACAGCGATTCAACATTCTCTGACATCATGTCACCAGTTTCTAAAAATGTAATACCATCTCTTACCAATGGAGGCACACCATCTCCTATGCCTTTTGGCCTGTCTTTTCGATAGAAAAGTATGTCCTTTGATGTTAAACTCCTAGATATGACCTTATTTCAGCCACAACTCAGTGATGTCCGAAACGTTATACCAAACGATTTCTAAATGTGCCACGAGTCGTCCACCTTACTCTAAACGCTAAGTTCATTTAAATGCAACACATACAATCCTGCATTCTTCGCCCTTTTGAATTTTGACTCTACGGTACGACTTAATTCTTTGCCCTCTCTGCAGTTGTACCCAATCATTGGCTTGTCCTTCATTAGATTAATTTTGCATATTACATCATCTACTTGTAAATCTGCGGGTTCATCTTCAGTTCTATCATACTGGTTCCCATCACCCTGTCATATTAGTTTAAACCACTCTCAATAGCTCTATCAATCCTGCCCACAAAGATATGGGCGCCTTCGGATTCAAGTGCAATCTATCCCTTTTGTACAGGTCACACCTGGCCCAGAAGAGGTCCCAATCATAAAGATATCTGAATCCCTACCCCTGGCTTCAATGTTTATCCAGCACTTCATTCTATACCTATCCTTTACGTCGCGTGGCACAGGTCGCAATCCCAAGATTACTACCCTTGAGGTCCTGCTTCTCAGATTCCTTCTTAACTCCCTGTATTATATTTTCAGTATCTCCTCCCTTTTCATGCCTATGCCGTTAATATCAATATGTACCACAACGTCTCGTTTCTCACACTCCCCTTTCAGGATATTGTGGGCGCAATCAGAAAAAATTGTAGACCCTGGCACCTGGGAAGCAAAGTTTTCTCCGTGTTTCCATTTCGCATCCAGAGATTTGTCCTTCTGACTCCCTCACTATAGAGTCCCCTGTTACTGTCATCCTCCTTTTCAGTTTCCTGATTTTCTGAGCCATAGGGACGGACTCACTGCCAGAGGCACGGTCACTGTTGCTTCCCCCTGGTAGATCCTCCCCCAACAGTACACAAAATGGATTACTTATTGTTGAGTCGGACGGCCACAGGGGGGGCTCTTCATTATCTGACTTTGTCCGTTCCCTCTCCTAATAGTCACCCATTTATCGGTCCCTGTAGAATTGAGGTAACTACGTCCCTGTAGCTCCTGTCTATCATCTCTTCACTTTCGCCAACAAGCCGAAGGTCATCGAGCTGTAGCTCCAGTTCGCTAACAGGGTCCCTAAGGAGTTGAATCTCAATGCACCTGATGCAGTTATGTCCATCAGGGAAGCTGGTAGACTCCAGGGAATCCCACATCTGACACCCAGAGCAGAACACTGGCACTGCAGACATAACTCCTATTCTCTAGAGAGTTAATTCAGAAAAAAGTAAAATATACAAAGAATGAACTTACTTACTTACTTACCTTGCGTCTGCCTGTTATCACCGAATTACTTGTCGAGGCAAAGCCTTATTACTCTGTCTCAGACTACTCCAACAACGACCACTCCCATGATAACCGCTCGGTTAGGCAGTACCGCTCTTTTATAGAGACTGAGTTTTAAAGGTCTTCTCTGGACCTTCTCTGAATGCTTCGGATGCATTTGCGCAGTATTCAATTGAAGAGGTGTCCAGATAGATCCGCCAAAGGATTTATTATTTGTTGTACGTTTTCTTGCCATCCTCCCTATATCCAGTATATTCATATTAGAGTACATGAGTATTACTCCTTTCAGTCCTGACAACGCTCCCCTCAACTTTTCCTTCAAGCCTCGGCTGCGAGATCTGAATTGAGCAATTGCTGGAACTGAGTGCACAAGGAAAGTTCAGACATTCCATGTTTTTTTTCTGTAGTCTAGCCATACCCTGTAAAACATCATATTATTTGAGCCATGGACCAATGGAACACGAATACGCGTTTGCCGGCTCATTAGGCCATACCAATCGCATTGGCCACATGTTCTCAATTTCCTGCATTCGGCTTATAACATTCCAAGTTTCTCCTTTGCATGCACGCATTCAGTGACTTGTTAGATGTTATATTAATGTACATGCATTATCTGCTTCTTCTGGAAGTTCATTCAGATACTTATTTGACTTTGCTGATGAAAATTGATCCTCGCTCCCCCACGCATCATAAAGCTATGCCCCTATTTGTAAGATCTCCTACCTCGGGGAAAAGACGTTTACCATCAACATTATGTTTCTCATAATTAACAAAAATGCATAATTTGCCCACATTCTCCATCTTTCCAGGGAATAAAACCTTAGCTTGGACAGTCTTTCCCTATACCTCAGGTCCTTTTGTTTTGGAAACGCATTTATATATCAATCTAACCCCGGCTTTCCGATAACATGACGTTGAAAAGAGTGCAAATTGCTCCAAGTGTTGTCTGGCCACGGTTTTATACAACTGCAGCTCCTCTACTGAATGTTTTAATTGAAGACGTCCGGCGTACTAATCAACAATTCGCTACCTTCTCTACCTGTGACAACACTATAAATCCACTACCTTGTCCCTCTATTCCGTACTCCCACTGGAGGCCCTCAATTCACAGTGGAATTTCTACGTTGGTTAAACTTTCCAGAATGCATCTGCTCACATTTTTTTATTGAAATGCATTTGCCACTCCACGACCTGCTTCCCCAATTCATCAAAGCCCCCTATAACCTACAGTAACCTTAGTCACTATAATCCAAACCTTCAAATTTCGGAACGTGATTTAGAAGGAAGAAAATCTCCACAAGTGGAAGCCAAAACTTGCTCCCAAATTTCTTCAAAACGAATGACAGTTCGACTGGCATGAGAAATAGATCTCTTCGATGAAGCGATTGCATAAATAGATCAGTACATTTAAGGATTCAGCGAATCCTTGACGAATCCAATGAGGATTGCTTGTTAGCATAAGAACAGATTCAATTTGTGCAAAGTTAAGCATGGTCATATATATATTTTTTGTCCTTAACCGTATAACGGGTGAGAACAACTCTCCGTCTGCATGTGCTAGTCAACTCCGCTTGAGGCAGACAAACATATTTAGCGCTCACGCTGCAGACTACGTGCATGCTGCTATGAGCGGCTATAGGCAGAATGTCCGGGGTATGACGCCAGGTTTCGAGGTGAATCATATCGATGTATACAGCGATTATCTTTTCGTAAGTGTGTATCGATAATTAGCGTGAGTCTGTTTGCAAGTTGTTAGTATACCATGCTTTGTTGCTGAAATAAAGAAACTTATTGTGATTCTTCCTCAAGATTCAATTTTCGAATGGCATTCTTGGCAGTTCATGCTTTCGCTGGGAGCAGCGGTGCTTTTGTTTATGATCGCCATTCTTGTGTCTGTTACTGCGATAAAGAAGAGAGGTAATTAGGCTTTGACTAACACTGCACAAATTAGTAGTATAACGATATGGCAGGACGCATCGTGCAGAGTATAATATTATTAAATTCGCCAGTAAATATGAACTATCAGATGAACCACTTCGCCAAGGAGCGTCGCCTGTTTATTCATTTTGTGTGTGTTGCTTTCGATTTCCAGCATCTGCCGAATTCCTGGTGTTTATATTCCAATTTTGATCCAAATCCAAGCGTATACAGTCTCTTGCACCTCCAATCCCATGATCCCCCTACTTCCTACACCTCGCGGTGAATAGTAGCTTTGTTCTTCCATGAAAAGTGTCGACTGCCACAAACACTTCGTGAAATTAATTGAAATCAGTTATTTTTAAGTAAACTGTGTAGAATCTTACTCTGTGCAATCTCAGTTCATGCGACAAATTTCCCTTCCCTGGAGATATAGATCCAATTAATTAACTATTGCCTCTCTTTGTTCGTGTTCCCCTATTAAACAGACCAGCACTGTCCATGTGACTCAAGGTCCAATTTAATCAATGTTTTCTAAAGTTAGAGTATGAAATCGTTAAAATCCTACTCAAACGTTTTAAACATAAATAGAAAAGTAAGCTCTGTCTTTTTAATTGATTGAAACTTTGTATTAACATAATTTAACTATATTGGCATGTATTTAGTTGTTTTCCTGTGAGTAACAGCATTATACATTTATTTCAACATTATAAAATTCATTCTGTTGTGTGTTTGGTGATTTAAATCAGAATCAGCCCAAATATCCAAATCTTGCAACTGTCCAAATGTGTATGAAACGTAAGGCCACGACCAATTCTTATGGCAGCTTCTTCGATATATCATCGCAATCTATCTGATAATGATTCCAATAAGGTCCCTTTTAAACTTTTTTTCGCCTACTTTAATCCTACCATTTCGTGTTTTTTAATGTACTGAGAAAAGATTGCGACAATTCGTGATACAATGATTTTATGAACTTCAATTAAGCTACGTTGTGACGAATGCCAACATTTCTCAAAATGTGCTGATTTTTTTCTCTCTTTTATTCAACATGTGAACCGAACGACTTAGCGAAGAAAAGGTGCGATATTTGTTTATTTTCTTCCCTGAAATAGCAATACCCTGTTGCCCCTTCCTACGTTTAATATAAATACAGACCGTAACAATATAGTAGATCTCTCGATATTTAAATGTATTTACAATTTTAAAGTATGCAGTTATTGTTTACGCTTGCCAAGGATATGTTATATAACATTATTTATACTGTCAACTATGTGTTTTTATGTCTTGATATCCACCATTGACAAGGTAAATGCTTAGAATTACGTGACTTCAATGTATAGAACAAGAAATTATTATCATCTTTTTTCTTGGCATGTCGTTACTAGTATAAGATGATCTCCAGAAGTAACAGCATACATACCTTTTTCATAATTAACCCCGAATTAGCGGTGCTGGCCGTCTTTCCCGATCTGCATCTTATTTTGTTACTCGTAGACGTTTACAGTGTGTTTTTGCTCAGAGAAACCAGGGATGAATTGCAACAGTAACAAAAGGCCAGTAAGCACCTTGTACGTTGCACCAAGAACGCATTTTCCAAGTCCTGGTCGAGGTGGACTAGGAAGGATACCCTCAGTAGTAGTTCTTGTGCTTCCTGCTTGTATACGATGGCAGCAGTAAAGCGCTGCTGCATTTTATATAGTAAAAAAAAATGGAAGTCTGTGTTTTTATTTCAGTGTGGAATTGCTGCTATTCTAATTAGAATAGAGACGCTTAACTGGATAATGACATCAGCTGTTCCAGAATGCGAATTGTTCACAGAGCACAGCTGGTCATGATCTATATTTAAACAAATAGCATTGATTCCAAATGACGATGGATAGCTGCCTAATGCAGAGAAAAGAAACAGGATGTGTCAAATAATTTCATTAATCAAACGCTAGTGAAACTAGGTACCATTACAGATTTCATACAAAATTCATGGAGACTAATACATCATTTTTTCCCAATTCCTACTTTAGAATCCATGTTGAAATAACTGTCCTTCAGACTTCCGCCAGTTCCGAACAAAGATCACAGTGCACAGTAAATTTATTATCAAAGTACATAAATGTCTCCATATACAATCCTGGAATCAATTTTCTTGCGGCATACTCAGTATATCCTTGATAGAACAATAACCATAATAGAATCAACGAAAGAACACAACAAAGTATGCATTCAACCAGTGCGCAAAGGACAAGATGTGCCAATCCAAAAATAAAGGAAAATAGTGAGAAATAAACAAATAAGCAATACATTTCGAGAACATGAGAAAAAAGTGTGTCTATGGATTCTGGAAATGTTTCTGACATGTAGCAAGTGAGGTTCGGTGATATTATTCCTTTTCGTTCAAGAATTTCATGGTTGAGGAGTAATAACTGTTCGTAAACTTGGCGGTGTGCGTCCTGAGGCTTCTTTGCATTGTGTTGTTGTTTTTCTTTGTATGGCAGCAATGAGACGAGAGCATGACTTGTGTGTAGAGGGTCCTTGATAATTGCTGCTGCTTTCCTGTGACTTTCTGTCGGATTTCCATTCAAGAGCATTGATTATTGCTTCGTAGGGTGTGATGCAGCTAGTCAATATAATCTCCACCACGCACCTGTAGAAGTTTGTCAAAGTATTAGATGTCATGCTGAGTCTTCGGAAACTCAGGGCAGTAAACACCTTGCCGTTTATTTTCCGTATTTTTTACGTGCTATTACTAAGTAATTCTGGGCACATACATAATAGAATGTAACCTTGCACGTTCACCCTTTCAGAAACGATTCTCTACCAATGGAAGAAAGAAAACCCCTTGATCCTGTTTGTGAGTTAAATGTATTTATCCACGTTTACCAAAAACATATTTCATTATTCTACTCATTACTTTATTCTGGAATGTTTTAACTTTCGATTTTGGCTTAGATGTGAGGTAAGAATAGCATAAAACTCCAAGTGTTTGTTAAACTTGTTTAATATGCAGGGGGAAAACATATTGATTATCTTGATACATTGACAATTTTACCATGCTTTTTTTTCGTTTCGATGCATTGTTGTGAATTGTTTTCAATAACATAGAATGAAATCTGCCGTTGCCAAGTGAAAATCATATGTAAAATGGCCACGTTGCTCTGTTACCTGTTTTTCTCACCAGATAGAAGTTCCCATGGAAATGAACAAATATTCAAATCCAATAATGCATGGGAGATGTTTCTCAAGCAACCAGGGTGACGTTTTATTTAGAAAGACAGATAACTGAGCACTAGATAATTCGTCATCTATAGCTTGCAACCAACAAGTAGGACGTTCGAAGGAAATAGAAAAGAATCCTCAGACAGCTATCCAATATTTTTAGACAACAACAGTTCCGAATAGGAAGACGTTGTGAACCAGAACAAGGAGCAGGCAGTAAAATGGACAAAGGATATTTAAACATTCGTAGAATCGGCAAGGGACATAAACTATATTTAGTTAGTCTAATGTGCATTATCAGGATTAAATGAATAAAAATAAATATTATATTTTAGGCATGAACGTCGCAAAGGAAGGCAGGACAATTCAATCAAATGTAAGTCTATTCAATTTAAATATGTGTCTGTGTACCACCTTCCATCCTTTTGCCTGTTGGTCTCTTTCTCTCGGCCCGTCTGTCTATCAGTCCATCTGCCCCTCCATCTATCTACCTCTCCATCCATCTCCCAGTCTGTTTAAATATCCATCTATCCAGCAACCTATCCATCTACCTACAAAAATATTCACTTTCCTTGGAAGTTGTCATGTTTTATTGTTTTATAATATTGAATCACAATGGATTTAATTTGGCTTTTTTTGACAATTAGTAACAGAAAAAGATTCGTTCATGTCAAAGTGAAAGCAGATTTCTACAAAGTGATCTGAATGACTTACAAATGCAAAACACAGAATAATTGACTTCATAAGTGTTCACCCATTTTATTGACACACCAAATCATCATTGACGCAGCAAATTGTTTTGGGAATTAACAGAATTAGTTAAATGGAGATCACCTATGTTCAATCAAGGTGTTTCAATTGATTGTAGTAAAAATACACTTCTCTCTGGAAGGTCCAACTGCTGGTGAGTCTGTATCCCGGAAAAAAAACTCCATCATGAGAACACTCCAAGCAACTTCGCGTAAAGGTTATCGAAAAACACAAGTTAAAAGATGGATACAAGAAAATTCCCACTGAATATCTCTTTTAATAGTATTAAGTCAATCACCAAGAAATGGAAGAATCTGGAGCAACTGAAAATCTACCGAGAGACTGCTGGCCTCATAAGCTGAGTGACGGTGCGTGAAGAGGACTAGTGAGGGAGGCCAAGATATCTATGATAATTCTGGGGGAGTTACAAACTTCGTTTGAGATGGGAGAGACTGCAAGTGCAACAACTGTTTCCCGGTGCTTCACCAGCCTCAGCTTTATAGGAGTATAGCAAAGTGAAATTCACTGTTGAAAAAAAAGATCTCACGTGAAATCTCGGCTAGAGATTGCCAGAAAGCATGTAGGAGACCCTGAATTCAGCTGGAAGAAGGTTCTATTGCCAGATGAGACCAAGATTGGGAGGTTTGGCAATCAGTCCACATAGTATCAGACAAGCACACCGCATCATCAAAGCACGCCATCCCTATCTTGAAGCTTGACGTTGGCTACATCATGCTGTGGGGAAGCTTCAGTGCAGCAGGCCCCGGAAGGCTTGTGAAGGTGTAGGGTAAAATGAATGCAGTAAAATACAGGGAAATCTGATGCAAGAGAACTGCGATTTGGTAGAAGACTTGTTTTCCGGCAAGATAATGATCCCAAGCATAATGCCAAAGCTACACGGCAAAGGTTTAAAAACAACGAAGTTAATGCCCAATAAAAGAGAAAATCTGCAGGTGCTTGAAATCCAAGCAACACACATAAAATTCTTGAGGAACTCAGCAGGCCAGACATCATCTATAGAACAGAGTACTGTCGACGTTTCGTCCGTGATCCTTCATCAGAACAGGAGAAAGTAAAGATGAGAAGTTAGGGTTAGAAGGTGGGGGTGGGGAAGGAAGAAACAGAAGGTGATAGGTGAAACCCGAATGGTGGGGGTGAGTGAGAAAGGAGCTGGAAAGTTGATCGGTGAAAGCGATAAAGGGCTGGAGAAGGGGGAGTGGAACAGGAGGGGACAGGATGCCATGGGAGAAAGAAAAGGAGGAGGAACTCTAGAGCTAGCAGGCAAGAGATAACGTGAGAAAGGGAAAAGGAAATGGGGAATGGTGAATACGGAGAGATGGCCATTACCTGAATTTCGAGAAAATGAGGTTCATGCCATCAGATTGTAGGCTATCCAGACGGAATATAAGATGTTGCTCCTCCAACCTTAGAGTTGCCTCATCGCGCAGTGCAGGAGGCCATGGATTGACATGGGGGAATCGGAATTGGAAGTGTAATTAAATGAGTGGCCATTGGGAGATCAAAGCAGTCTCCCAATCTATGTCGGTTCTCACCTATATACAGAAGGCCACACCGAGAGTACCAGATACCGCAGGTGACCAGAACAGACTCACAGGTGAAGTGTCGCCTCCTTTGTAAATACTGTTTGGAGCCCTAAATGGTGGTGAATGGAGGAGGTGTAGGGGCACTTGTTCCGCTTGCGTAGGATGCGATCCCTTTGGAAAGCAGAATGTGGGAGGGAGGTGGGGTGGAGAGAAAGATGTGCCTGGTGGTGGGATCTCCTTGGAGGTGGCAGCAGTTACTGTGAATTATTTGCTGGACGCGAAGACTGGCAGGGTCATAGGTGAAAACAAGAGGAACCCCATCCCTGCAAGTCAGTGTCCAGACCTCAATCTAAATCAGAGTTTGTGGCTGGACTTTAAAAGGCACTATTCACTCAGGACCCCCGTGCAATTTGGCAGAGCTGGAGCTGATTTGTAAAGAGGACTGGGGAAAGAATGTTTATAAATGTGCAAAGCTGATGGAGACCTATCCACACAGATTCAAGGTTGTAATTGCTGCCAAAAGTGCATCTACTAAATACTGACTTGAAGGGGGTAAGTAATTATGGAATTAATTATTTAGTGTTTAATAATATGAATTAATTTGTAAAAAAAACTGTGTGAAACTTTGACGTGAAAGAGTCTGCTCTGTTGATCCACTGTAAAACCAATTTAAATCCACCGTGATTTAATGTTGTAAAACTTTAAAATCTGAAATCTTCCAAGAGGTGGGGTGAATAATTTTTATAGGCACTCAATCTATCTATCTATATATATATATATATGTGTGTGTGTGTGTGTGTGTGTGTGTGTGTGTGTGTGTGTGTGTGTGTGTGTGTGTGTGTGTGTGTGTGTGTGTGTGTGTGTGTGTGTGTGTGTGTGTTTGTGTGTGTGTGTGTGTGTGTGTGCGTGCGTGCGTGCGTGTGTGTGTGTGTGTGTGTGCATATATATATAAACCGTCTGAACCATCTGTCTGTCTATCTACAGGTATCTGTCCAAATATCTATCAATATATCTTGTTTACTATGCACCATCTTCCTCTGCCTTTCTATATCACTATTTCTCTCTCTCTTTCTCATTCTTTATACACATATATGTATGTATCTATCAATCTAGCCCCCTTCTCTGCTTTCCTATCTGTACAATTAGTTTTCAATTAGCTGTTTATCTACCTATCTATCTATCTATCTATCTATCTATCTATCCATCTAGCTATCCTCTGTCGACTTATCTGCTCAGCAGGCCATATAATTGCTTACTTTTTACTTCGTTTATGTACCAGCCGCAAGTACGAATTGATAAAACGTTTTAAATTACGTGAAGTATTTGATAAATGTTCATCAGGTTGGACCGGAATATGCCACGATCCCTTCACCTGCAGAAAATAAAGCCTCGAAAAATTTATGGACTCGACAGGTGTCGCTCTATGCCGCAATCAATAAGCCCAATGTCTGCACAGGTTTGAGAATTTCCTATGTTTCTATTCATTATATTCTGAAACAGGTTCTTGACCGCAAACATTGACACTTCTGTTTCCTGATTGATGCTGCCAGATCTGCTACGTTAGTCCAGCAGTGATTTATTTTATTATTTCGCTCCAGACTCCAGCAACTCAAGTCTCTTGTATCTTTGATGTACCTTCTGTGTCTATTAGATCTCCATCCGTAGAACTTAGTCCTTACAATGCTGATTACCTCTAAGAATTTTTATTCAGTATACTTTTTTGCTATCCAATTATTCCAATTTATATTGTCAGTACAGAGGAATGCCATTGTGATGGCTGAAAGGTTGGAAAAGCTCTGCATTAAATGAATAAATTTATTCAGGCATTTTCTATGTCTGAACGTTATCTTGATCAGAATGAAGATCTGGTTTATTATAACGTGCATCTGCAATATTCTATTTTTCGGCAGCCTTACAATGCAGGACGTAAAAATACCGTAAGTATAAAAAGGGGATTAATGATGTAGTGTTCATCAGTTCACTAAACGTTCAAAAATCTAATGGAGAAAAGAAGATGTTTCTAAGATTTTAAGCGTAAGTCTTCCACCTCCAGAACCGCTACGACGATGCGTAGTAACGCAGAGGGAATGTACTGAATAGTGAGAGTCTTTAATGATCGATAAACATCTTGAGGGCCACCACTGTAAGATGTCCTCAATTGTGGTGAGAATCGTTGCTGAGTTGGCTGAGTCTACAACCCGCTACAGCTCCTTGTGATTGTGCACATTGGGGCCGCTACACATGACTTTGATGATACCAAACGCGATGCTTTCTACAGAATATTGCTAACATTTCAAAGCTACTCAAAGTCCGAATGAGGTATAGCCGCTGGCGTGCCTTCTTCGTGACTGCATAAATATGCTACACCAAGGATTATATTTTAGAAAGATTGAATCCAAAGAACTTCAATCCTCTCGTGCCGACACCCCTCTGACGAAATATATGTGTTCCCCAGAATTCTCCTTTCCAAAGGGCACAAATAATAGATCAGTCTTGCTGACTCTGAGTGCAAAGATGGTATTCATAGCATTTGGGTTGTCTTTCTATTCTGAAACACTCATTATTGAAGTGGATTGAAGTGAGTTGTAGTACATTATTTATTTTTCACACTTAGCAGCAGCCACGACACAAACAAGATTTGACAATCAAGATTTTTTATTGTCATTCCTCAGTGTGTAGGAGAATAGAATGGCTGTTATTTGGGTTCCGATGCTACATAAGGACATGATAAACATAAGTAAAACAATAAAAAAACATACAATGTACATAATTCCACGAGATTAGAACATATGCATAAACTGATTGTATGTACATTACGCGACGCTTAGCAGGTAAGTATCTTTGCATAAGGTGTCGCGAACAGCAAATAATAAAGTAATGGTTGAGAGTTAATTGTTGTAGCTGCTTATAAGCTAGATGCCTTGAGGGACGTAACTTTTTTCAGAGTACGGCTCTCCTGGCGTAGATACTGCGTAGCCTCTTCCCTGATGGGAGTAGGGCAAACAGTACATGGGCAGGATGGAGAGGATGCTTCCAGTCATTACTGGAGGTTTTTTTTCTGTTTTTCAACACCCTTCTCTATGTATGTATTTGATTGCGGGTAGACTGGTGCCAGTGATGCGTTGGTTAGTTTTGACTACCTGATGTAGAGTCCTGCTGTCCACCGCAGTGCAGTTTGCATATGACATAGTGAGGCAGCAGGTTAGGATGCTCTCAACCGCTGATCTGTAGAAGTGCCTGAGTATAGGCGTGCATAGTCCAACTTTCTCCAGACTCCTTAATAAGCAGAGGCTTTCCTGAGAGTTTTAGTTGTAAAGGATGCGCGCGGGGAGCATGAAATGTTATTAGAGATGTGCACTTCCAGGAGTTTGAAGCTGCTGTCAGTTTCCACTGTTATAACGCCGATGAATTGCACGGTCCCCGATCTTTCTTGTAAATGTCAAGAGGCCTAGGAGATGTACCGCTTGTGTACAGTCATAGGCCAATACGCCTGGTATTACTTTTTCCCATGATTCTTCTGTTACGGAGACCCGAGGATAGAATACAAAGCTGAAGAGATATTTCAGGATTTGGGTCTGGTGTCGCAGCTGTTAATGTGCAGCACCACTGCTCCAGCCACCAAGTTCGATCCTGACCTCCAGTGTTAATGTGTGCACATTGCTCATTCCCTATTTGACATAGCGGGTCTCTCCATCAGTTCTGGTTTCCTGCCACTTTCCAATGACGTCCGTTTTGCAGATCAACTGAACAACCTAAATATAGACTTCTGGTAGAATAGGAGAAGGAGGTTAATTGAATGCAGACCGAGTCGAACGCAATGGAATTTGTGTTAGTTGGTGTTTGATTGTTGGACTAGACACTGTAGGATATATGCTTTCTTCACGGCTGTATGCTCCTATGAACTCGGTTGCTGATTCATGCGGGTAATGCATGGCATAGGATTCATTGTTTCAGGGATATCTTTCGGGACTGAGGATGAGAGATGAAAGCTAAATTGCAATACAATTAGTCTTATATATTGTTGCAGATATTTGATTCTTAAATATTAAAGTTCTGATTTGAATTATATTGATGCTCATTTCACAGTTAATTAAGGGAGAATTTACAGTTTATATTACGTTTCCTTGACAGTTTTACCAGCCGGGGATTAGGGAACAGGTTCTCTCAATTGAAAGATACAAGGCCGCATTACCTTTCAGACATCGTCGCTGGAATTCATGAGACTTCGAATCAGAATATAGACTTGGTGTCTTCGGATTCAATATGGGATATTCTGCTATAGGTTACATTTAACAACTGATCAGCGTTGTACTATCTGCATATATCATTCTTTACCTGCGTTTTGAAAGCAATCTCGATCCTATCATCGTTACCAAGCAAGCGCTGCTCGTCAGCACAATTCATGTGACTTCTATACGTTTGTAATTTCCTTGAGAAATATATCAGTGTATGTTTATAACAACCAGGTTTATAAAAACCTGGTGAGGACGATGAAACAATATGAATCGGGTGAACCGTAGATTTTCTCTTTAATCGTACAGATTGTAGTATTTACATACGTAAAATGTTTCATCATGACATACGCATTTATCAATGTGATTTATCTAAAATAAAACATTTCATAAAGACATGCGTCACTGAGACGGTGGAAAGACTCACTCACTTTCACAAACACGACTTGGATAAGGGTCCACTTCACTGCTAGAAAAAAATCCTCAGGGTCAGATCTCTGCCGCTGAGTTTGGCTCTGTGGCTCAGAAGTGTAAATGACGTAGAGTGCTGTAGTGATAGGGGTTTCCATAGTTAAGGGGCAGAGCCCCGAAAGTCTACCAGCCTCACCCCGGAGAGCAATAGCAAATGAGCTGGTCCGCCAGTTATTCTTATACGCTGAATTTTGGACATGATTAGCCAGGTGAGTGATTTTTTATCCGACCGGTGGCCATTCTTGGCCAATAACAGTACACGTTCCACTCTCCTTTGTGCGAAGGTGAACGAAGGTCATTGAAATCAGTACCCGGGACAGCTTGGCCGTACCATACTGAGAAAGATTATTATTCAGAGCATCATTTTCTTATACTAGCCTTCTTAGCGACTAGCTTGGGCAAGGGGTTCATCCAAGGCACTGCGGTAGCATACATACGAGACCACATGACAACCGCAACACCCGATATGAATAATGGGTAGGCCTGGGGACTGCATATCCAGCAAGTGTCATTCATTTTCCAAAGGGTGCCCAGCTAAACAACACAATTTGTCATAGACACTGCCTTTCCAGGACGCTGCTCCTGCTCACGCTTGCTATCCATCTTGCATCTTGTACCTGTACTCAACATCCCATCTGCACCAACTTTTCCTAACAGGTGAGGAAATCTTTATAAGAGTCAGGGCATTCCAATTATTAAAAAAAAATGGTGCGTCGCGCCGGAAAATTCCAGCCCTTAAAGCACTTACTGCCCAAGGACTGTTAAGGTTCAAGTCCCTTAAGGCTGTTCCCATTGGCTGCAATATACTACTGCCTCTCAGCTCCCCCAAAACAAAATGGTAAAACCCCAAAAAACAGATAATTGCCCCCAACAATCTTTTTTTGTCATCTAAGGTTGCGATATCAGTGGCATCCCTTATGTGATGTATTAAGGAGTCCTCATACACATTCAGCAATGTGACCCGTTATTCCAGTGTGCAAATTCAAACGCGATCCGCAGGATCTCCCACTCGCTCCTGATTAGTCACTGGATATTTAGAAAATACAAAAACAGCACAACTATTAGTATTGTTCCCGAAATGCTCAATTCCCTCTGAAATGCACCTACCTCATATCGGAAAATAAAGCTGACCAAATTTCTACTCAAATCTCATATGGCCGGTATGAAAACTTAGTCATCCCTAAAACCAATTATATGGGAAAACAAGTAACAAAGTAATAAATTAAGGCACAATAAACATACCAGATTAATTAAAAAGAAGAAACTGTCACCAGGGAGCGTTGGGAGCGGACACAAATGCAAGACACAGACACTGAAGCAGTATGAACAGGACTATGTTTATTAATATACTAGGGAAGCCAAGAAACGAGAACAAAATCACAACCTGGGACTTGAATGTAGAATAACAAACCGGAAAGCCTGACCGAGAACTCGGGCTTTGCTTAACCGGGAACGCGCGCTTGGTTTGGATTGACCATGAACGCGGGCTCGGCTGGTTCGACCGGGTATCGGGCACGACTGGGCTTGACTGGGTATCGGGCTCAGCTGGGCTTGACCGGGTATCAGACTTGGCTTGGCTTGACCTGGCATTCGGGCTCGGCTTGGCTTGACGTAGAACTCAGGCTCAAGCTGAGTCTCAGACTTGACTAGATTTGGAATCTCCTTGGACACAGAGCCTGGACTCAATCTTGGACACAGAACACAGAGCCGGGACTCTTCTTCGACACAGGAGACAGGACCGGGACACTTCTTGTACACAAGGCCGGGGTACTGCTTGGACACAGGGCCGGGATCCTGCTTGGACGCAGGACACAGAGGCGACCTAGAGTCCACGATACTCGGTAGCTCCAATAATAGTCCAGGTTTACCACAGTGGCTGTGGTCACGTGTTTCTGGTAACGAGCTTCTTGGTGTGGGATTCTGACGGGGACAGTCCAGCAAAGGAATAGCTGGACCCCTGAACTATTTATGTTGCAAGTCCGAAATGAGGATCAGCTGCCTCAATAAAGGCTCCCAACGAAACAAGGGAAAACACAAATACCCGGAATACGGAATCCACGTACCGGACTGTGACAGAAACAAAATAACTGACTGAATGAACGCAGGAAACTACGTAACAGATTTTTAAAAAAAAACCTAAAGCAAAAAGCCAAGGCTCTACTCCTCTTCCTATGCAACTGCAAAAACTTAAAACAGTTTTTTTTTTCTCATAGAGAAACAGCACATTTATCAGAGAAGAACTGATAAGGAAAAGACAACTGGGCAGGGCCGAAGACATGCACAGACTCCCTTAAAGATCTTAAAAGCTATGTCCTCTCTCCGAAGCGCGTGTGTGCGCACGCGCACACACACACACACAAACTAGCCGTGTGGCCAGACTACACATCTCTCCGCATTTAAATCACTCACACTACATTGTCAGGAAGAGGAATGTAGTTCGAATGCCCCCCTCCCTACATCAATGAGGGACGAACCACCTGACTAACCTGACGAACTTTAGACAATATCCTTTGTAGGGAACACTGAATGGAATGCGAAGACTCTAGCAGTGGACAAAAGGAACTCTTTTCCACAGAGAACTTGAAGAATGACCCTTCCCTCTCATCAGTCTCCCTTTTTTGCTTCTGCTGACATTATTTCGACATTGCATAGATGGTGGAAGTTGGAAATCCATTTACCTGCTCATCCAGAATACCAGATTTACGCAAATTTGAAAACATTTTTACGGGACATGTGTGATCCCCCATTCCCCGGCTGCTTATCTAACCTTCATACTTGGCTACACGCCCTCTATTCTATAAACTCCAAACCTTTTATTAATTGAATGCATATAGGATAACCAACAACTGGTGCTATTAAAGACAACACTAACATTTGCATTAGAAAAATCTCCGAAGTAATTGTGTGTCCTACCAATCCAAAAGTTAATTCAACATTCTCCGGTGGGATATCGCGTTAAATTTTTGTGATAAGAGCCCACTGGCGTAGAACTTTACTACCCTCCTCTACTGTGCTCTATCCTTGTTTTCGTCTTAGCAATGTGCATAACAACAGATATCCTCACACGAGAAGCAAAAGGGACTCTGTAGATACTGGAATCCAGAGCATGAGGCACAAAATACTGAAGGAATTCAACAGGTCAGAAAGATTCGACGTTTCGGGCTGAGACTATTTTCCAGGACTGGGAAGGAAGGAGGAAGACACCTAAATAGAAAGGTCGGGAGAGGGAAAGGATAACTAATTGGAAGGTGATCGTTGATGCCAGGTGGATGGGAAGGTAAGGGGATGCATAAGAAATCTGATAAAAGAGGAGAGTGAACCATGAGAGAGAGAAGAAGAAGGAGGGGTGCCAAAGGGATATGATAGGTAGGTGTGGAGCAGAGCGAAGAGGTTAGAGTGAGAAATATAATAACTGGAAAAACGGAGGAAAACATGTACCGGAAGGAGATTTCAACAACATCACAACAGTTTGAAGGCTACTTAGACGAAATATGGGGTATTCTCGTCGAGGGAGCGTGACAGCACAGGTGTGCGAGATAATGAAAATAGCATCTTTGATCCCCGCCTTTATTATTCGGTGTACAGATTACAGAGCCATGAAGTCACTACCATAAAGTCCCAAGTTGAATCTGAATCCCAGTTTCTACTGGTCTGCAATTTCCGCCTTAGTCTGGTGATCACACGGCTTTCTACAGTGTACACCTGGACTCTCGCACTTCCTAAGATGAGCAGGTCGATAGGTTAGTTGGCTCTCTGACATGTCCTTATTCTGTTGTTAACTGATTCAACTCGATGTAAGTTGATGAGAATGCGGAGATAATTTTGAAATATGGGGTTACTGTTAATTAGTATCTATGTTCTGCATCATCCTTGAAAGACAAACAACGTGTTTATATATTATATATTGGAGCCGGAAGAAAGGAAATTATAAACACTTGAAGTTGTGCAGATGTTGGAAATCCGATGCAACACACACAGAATGCTGCAGGAACTTAGCAGGCCAGACAGCATCTATGGAAATTAATAAACAGCCGACCCTTCTTCATGATTGGAAAGCAAGATCCAAACGCCAGAATAAAAGGTGCGATGACTGAAAGAACGAAGGTGAAGCCGTACGAGAAAGAAAGGTAAATGGTTAGAGAAGGAATCTGATTGGAGAGGATAGTGGACCAGACGGGGACGGGAAGGAGAATGTGCACCGGGGATGTGATAGGCAGGTGTCAAGAAGTAAATGGCTAGAGTGGGGTATTAGGAGAAGAGTGGAGGCAGAGGGATTTTTTTTTACCGAAGAAGAAATCCAGATTCGTAACATCAGGTTGGCGGCTGCACAGATGGAATCTGAGATGTTGCTTTTCATGCGTGGGGTGGGGTTGTATCCATCGTGGCACAAGAGGATTCCATAGATCGCCTCAACTCGCTGAAGAAGGTATGCTGCTGCATCACGAGGTGGACTCTTTGAGCTCTTGGAACACTCTTTAAGCGAGCGCTCTGAACGTCAACAAGTTGCTGATGCATGTAGATTGGCTAATGTAATTCAAAAGCGCCATATGCAGCAAAGGCACTGTCAGCTGATCCTTTAAAGGTCTGATCCACGGCCTTGCAGAATGATTGGGTTCCACGTACCTGGGATGTGGATATCTGCTTTGATAATTATTCTGTATATGAATGTAATCGAGCCGCGCCCCCTAAGACATGTACAAGTTGAAGAAGAACGCCAGAATTCTGATGAACAATATCAAGCTGCGACAGCTTTCCCTCCAACCAATGAGACCCCAATCTCCAACGACACAATTACCAAGTTACAGGATTTAGCCTGAATGCTGTGTCATCAACCAGGGTATCCTTGGATCATCGGCTGTGGGACTTAGGATCCCCTAACTGTTTGTTTTTTTTAATATGCATTAATTGCTTCAGTTAGGGTAATTAACGACGGACCCGTCGTCTTGGCTGAAGTGTGGCTGGTTAGGCTCACAATGCATGCGGTCCCTGCGGGCAGTCGTTATGAAAGTAGTTTATGCCCGCTACCTGTGCGTTGGATTGGGATTTCCTCCTCCCTAGAAAAGCTTCCTTACGGCTATTCCATGCCTTCGTTTTATGACAATACAGTCTGCCATTTATACCAATAATTCATTTAATGTCCTTGAAACTGCCCTTGTTATGAGCATCCAATTGTTGGAATGGAAACATTTACTCTATAGAGGCGTCTTGCAGGCTGTTAGGACCAGCTGGTGGTCGGACGGTTGCAGACGAGCATTCTATTGGCACAACCTGAATCGTCAGATCTAGATCGGGATACAAGTTAAGGCTGCTATTAAATCCCGGCAGCGACAGCAGGGATAATCCGGGCGCGTGATAAATTGATGTAGGCAGGCTTGAAATCTGCCAAAAGCTGTAACGTAGCTTTTCGTACCAAGGGAATGTTCCTATCCATGCTGAAGGCAAGGATGAATAAGGAAAAAAATGACGATGGACCTTCCTGTGTTCCTTCTGCATTATGATGTACGTATTGTGACTCAGGAGATTCGCATTCAATAGCCCAGACAAATGGTCTGGTTGCACTTCCTTTCTCTACACTGGACAGCAATGCCAATCCCAAAAAGTACGACGTTCCTAGTTATATCCGGTCCTGGGTGAATTGGACCCTGAATGACAGGTTGCCTCTGTCACCTTGGTTTATGTCTAGGTAGGCCGAGCACAACAGTCTTCATTGTCAAGCGGGAGTGCTATATTTTTGAACGAGCATCAACGGACCTGAGGGAATTAGTAAGATGGCGGAGATAGATTATAAGACATAGGAGCAGAATTGGGATATTTGGCCCACCGAACCTGCTCCACCATTCAAATGTGGCTGATCTTTCTTTTTCTCCTCAACTCCACTTCCCAGCTTTCTCCCCGTAACCTTTGTTGCATGTCCGATCAAGATCCTATCAATCTCTGCGTTAAATACACCCAACAACATAGACTCCACAGCTGCAGGTGGCAATAAATTCCACAAATTCGCTACCCTCGCTAAATAAATTTCTGCCCATCTCTGTTTTGAATGGACGCCACCTCCCCATCCCACCCCGCCATTTTCTGAGGCAGTGCTCCCACCATAGGAAAAATCCTTTCCACATCTACTCGGTCTATGCCTTTCAACATGTGAAAGGTTTCAATGAGATACCCCCTCTTGCTTCTATATTACAAAGAGTACAGACACAGAGACATCAAATGTTCCTCGAATGATACAATACCTCTTTCATTACTGGAATCATTCCTTGTGAACCTGCGCTGGACCCTCTCCAATGCCACCGAATCTCTTCTTAGATGACGATCCCAAAACAGTTCATAATACTCAAGGCAACCCCTCACTAGCATCACATCTCTGCTGTTGTGATCTAGACCTCTTTAAATGAATGCTAGCATTGCATTTGCCTTCCTTACCACCGAATCAACCTGCAAGTTAACCTTGAGGGCGTTTGCACGAGGACTGCCAACTCCCCTTGCATCTCCCAATTTTGGATTTTTTTCCACGTTTAGAAAATATTTCGCACATTAATTTCTATTACCGAAGTGAATGAACATTCATTTCTCACTTTCTTGCCATTTTCCTAATCTGTTTAAGTCCTCTTGCATCCTACCTGTTTCCTCAACACTACCTGCCACACCACCAGCCCTCGTATTATCTGCAAGCTTGGCAACAAAGCCATTTATTTCATTCTCTAAATCATTTATGTACAGCATAAAAATAAGTGGTCCCAACAGTGACCCTTGTGGAACAGCACTAGTCACTGCCAGCCAATGAGACAAGTATCCTTTTATACCCACTCGCTGCCTCCTTCCAATCATCTAATGCTCTTACCATGTTGATAACTTTCCTGTAATACCACAGGTTCTTAGCTTGGTAAGTAGCCTCATGTGTAGCATCTTGTCAGATGCCTTCTGGAAGTCCAAATATTCGACATCCACTGCATCCCCTTTATCTATCCCGCTTAGAATCTCCTCAAAGAATTCCACCAGGTTTTTCAGACAGGATTTTTCCTTAAGGAAATCATGCTGACTTTGTCCTATCTTCTCCTGTGTGACCCAGGTACTCCATCACCTCATCCTTAACATTTGTCTCTAACATCTTCCCAACCACTGAGGTCAGGCTAAGTGGTCTATAATTTCTCTTCTGCTGCCTTCCTCCTTCCTTAAAGAGTGGTGTGACATTTGCAATTTTTCAGTCCTCTGGTACCACGCCAGAGTCCACTAATTTTTGAAAGATCATTGCTACTGCCAACAGAATCTCTAACGCTACTGTTTTACAGAACACTAGGAGGCAGTTCATTTGGTCAGATTGACTTGCCCTTTTAGGGGTTTCAGCTTTTTCAGCACTTTCTCCCTTGTAATAGTAACTGCACACACATCTCTTCCTTCACGCAATGCATCAGCTGGCACACTGCTAGTGTCTTCTACCGTGAAGACTGATACAAATTATTAATTTAGCTCATATGCCATACCCTTGTCCCCCGTTATCTTTTTCGCCTGCCTCATTATTTAGCGGACCTGTATACACTTTTATCTCACTTTTATTGATTGCATACTTGAAAAAGCTTTTGCTATGCACTTTGATTTTATCTGCTAGATTCCTTTCATAGTGCATTTTTTCCCTGCTAATGATTCCATTAGTTACTCTCTGTAGAAGCTTCCAAATCCTCTATCTTCCCACTAATTTTGCCCTGTTGTATGCCCTCTCTTTTGTTTCTACATTAGCTTTAACTTCCCTTGTCAGCCACGGTATTACTGTTTTGCCATTTGAGTATTTCTTCATTTTTGGAAAACATATTTCCTGCACCTTCCTCATTTTTTCCCAGAAATGCTCGTCATTGCTGCTCTGCTGACATCCCTGCTTACAGCTCCTTCCAATTTACTTTGGCAAACTACTCTCTCATACCACTGTAATTTCCCTTATTCCACTGAAATACATCAACGTCAGACTTTACTTTCTCCCTATCAAATGTCAAGTTGAACTCAATCATATTGTAATCACCGTCTCCTCAGGGTTCCTTTACATTAAACTCCCCGATCGCCTCCGGTTCATTACATATCACCCAGTCCATTATATGTAATCCCCTAGTAGGCTCACCGACAAACTGTTCTAAAAACCAATCTCTTAGGTATTCAACAAAGTCACTCACTTAAGATCCATTACCAACCTTATTTTCCCAATCCACCTGCATGTTAAAATCTCCCATGACTATCATAACATTGCTCTTTTGACACACTTTTTCTATTTCCAGTTGTAATTTGTGCTCCATCTCCCATCCATTGCCGGGAGCCGTCAGGTCCTTCTGCCCTTGCAGTTTCTTAATTCAACCCACAAGGATTCAGCAACTACAAAGTCGTTGCCATCTGTATATTGGAGCTCCATGATGCAAATACTTGACACCTTCCTCCTTGCCTTGAACCTGTTAAGGTTAAAGAGCCCCTTATCTGTCCTATAGAAAATCTGTACTCCTTGTGGAAGGTTTTGGCCTGTGAGGTGAAGAATAGGTTCAATGAAAACGACAGAGTTGGAGCAATGATACACGCTTCTTTGACCCCGGTCTCAACCTAAAATAATAGACCAATCTCAGTACTCATTTAAAATCTGCAGAGTTTCAAAGTTTGCTGACAGACCCAGTGCGGAAGAAATATCACTAAGGTAAAGACCTCCAGTTCACTTATCTTGGATTGCAGTTGCACTTCTTCTCCAGTACATAGCCTATATCCATCCTCTTCCTCTTTAGATTTACCGGTTCTGCTCTCAAAGTAATAAAAACATCTTTATTGATGGTAGATTAGCAGGGTGCCATCCCCATTGGAAATATTATATTCCACAGACATCTTAAAATGTTTTTCTCCCTCAGAACTTCCATTTGTACTTTCCTCTTCCCTCCCTCTATTCCATGCCCCACCTTCCTGTAGACCTCATCAACTTCATCCTTGTCAATTCTACTTATCACGATATCCCTGTCATTTCAGGCTCTGAGGCCAAGCATCCTTCAGGAGGGTGAACCCATGGAAAGCATTTGGCCAGTCAGGTGCACTTGGCCAAGTATTAAAGACCTGTGCTGACCAGCTGGCTGGAGTGTTCGGCAATATCTTTAAGCTCTCATTTCGGCAGTGTGTGGTACCCAGTTTTTGGAAGCAGGCTTCATTTATACAGGTGCCAAGAAAGACGGGGTGACTTGCCTCAATGCCTATCGCCCAGTAACACTTACATATACAGTAATTTAGTGTTTTGAGAGGTTGCTGATTAAGCATATCAACTGTTGCCTGAGAAATGACTTAGATCTGCTGCAATTTGCCAACTGAAACGATGGGTCCACAGCAGATGACATTTCATTCACTCTTCATTCAACCCTGGAATGAAGACAGCAAAGATGCATATCAGCTCAGCACAGTATTTAATACCATCATTCCCTCAGAATAAATCAATAAGCTCCAAAATCTTGGTCTCAGTTCTGCCTTGTGCAATTGTGCAATTGAATGCTCAGTTTCCTCACCTGCTAACCCCAGTCAGTTCAAATTGAAAACATCATCTCCTCCACAATCTCCATCATCAAAGGTGCACCACAAGGATGTGTGCTAAGCCCCCTGCACTGTTCACCTTATACTCATGACTGTCTAGCTATGCACAGCTCCAATGCTATATCTAATTTTGAGATTGACAGCTCTGCCAGTGGCTGAATCAAGGGCGGTGACAAATCAACATATAGGATGGAGATTAAAAACCTAGCTGAGTGGTGCCACGGCAACAATCTCTCACTCAGCTGGACCAAGGAGTCGAATATTGACTTCAGGAGGAGAAAACTGGAGGTCCAGGAGCCGGTCCTCATCGGGAGAGTCAGAGGTGGAGAAGGTCAGTAATTTGTAATTTCCTGGGTGTTATCAGTCCTGAGCATCTTCCTGGTTAAGTGCATTATAAAATTATAATATAAAATTAACAGAGCAATGCCTCTACTTTCGTAGAACTTTGCGACGATTTGGCATGGCATCTAAACTCTTGAAAAACTTCTATAGATGTGTGGTGGAGAGGATATTGACTGATTGTATCATGGCCTGGTATGGAAAAACCAATGCACTTAAAGGGAAAAGCGAAAAAAAAGTACTGAATATGGCCCAGTCAAACATAGGTAAAGTCCTCCCCACTACTGAGCACATCTACAGCTGTGCTGTTGCAGGATAGAGGCATCCACTATCAAAGAGCCACATCCAGACCATACTCTCTTCTCACTGCTGCCATCTCGAAGAAGGTGCAGGATCCTCAGGGCCTACATAATTAGCTTCAGGAACAGTTATTACCTCTTAACCATCAGGCTCTTGAACCAGATGTGCAGATGTTCAGATGCTTGTCCATCTCAAATTCACTCAACTTCGCCTCCCCTATCAATTATCTGTTCCGACAACCAATGGATTCACTTTCAAGGACTCTTCATCTCATGTTCCCGACTTTTATTGCTTATTTATAATAATAACAATAATAATAATAATTATTATTATTATTATTATTATTATTATTTCCTTTTTTGTATGAAATCCGTTTTTATTGGGCTTCAATGGAAATGAGGCTTGTTAGCCCCTTGCTAACAGCCACTGGACTCCGCAGCGAGAAACCGACCTTTCTCAGGCTTTGTACACCGAGGGTGTATATGATATTCGTTCCACAAAATCCGTGAGGCCCATCCAGACCATGTATTGTGTGACTGTTGTGTGATGTGCTGACCCTGGCAATTGCCCGTTTGGTAGAAATAACAGATCGCACACTGCATGTGATGAAGGGAGAGGTAAACTTAGGTAGAGGGATAGGTAAATGGGGGAATAGATTAATGGGTATGATTAAATAATGATCAATTGTCTTATAGGTACCTTATGTGACTGAGCAGTCAGAAAGAAACGCTACCCAGCAACAAGTGACGCACCAGACATTGTTTCCTAATAGTGTTAGACATAGGTCCAAGAAAGGAATTGTCTGGTCGCACAAAGCATTTTGAGATATAACATAACTAAATAGGGGATGGCGTGGGGGGAAGTAGAACGTTCGAGAGTAGGGGGAGGTGTCAACATGAGGAACTGGGGTTGTATCCAAGCTAGCCTTGGCAGAAATATTTGTAACTAACTAAAAATGATTTTACATCTAATCGTATCTAGGCATGTGATCGAAACTATTCTAAAACTGTATTACCTCACGTAATTATAATATTTCCTGTAATGATCAATGTGATAAATTGTGTGGAATTGTGCTCGGGGCAGAGCAGTGTCCTGACTGTCTCTTTGGGAGATCAGTCCGTAACTTCTCCCATAACATGCTTTGAATAAAAATTGAAGTTTGGCAAAGTATCGCTTGTTTTAAGGTTTTATTGAATTAGTGGTACCTTGTGTTATTGCATCCGGTCGATCCGTCCTTGACAATTTGGCGAGCTTGCCAGTAGCCCAAAACGAGATATTCCCGAGAGACGGCGTTAGTGGTCGCCTCGGTAGCCGTGACTTGAGATGGATGGGCGCACGGAGTAAGATTTACCTTGATCTCACTCATTAACTGTCCACTTTGATGACCCATTCGTCTGGCGGGTAACACTCTGACGGACTCCTTCCGAAACCTGAGTTGAGGATCGCACGAGTACCACAGGTCAGTAGATTCGGGGTAACAGAGGACCCGATGAGGTATTGTGAGTATTAAAGTTTATGAGGTATCGAGGTAACAGAGAACCAACACGAGGAAATCTGCAGGTACTGAAAATTCAAACAACAACACACACAAAATGCTGGTGGAACACAGCAGGCCAGGCAGCATCTATAGCAAGAAGCGCTGTCGACGTTTCGGGCCGACGAAGGGTCTCGGCCCGAAACGTCGACAGCACTTCTCCCTATCGATGCTGCCTGGCCTGCTGTGTTCCACCAGCATTTTGTGTGTGTTGTTGTTAACAGAGAACCAGGCGAGATATTGTGAGTATTTAAGTTTGTGAGGTATTGTGAGAATTAAATTCTGTGCATGCTGAAGAATTGGGCAGCAGATGACCTCTGAAGTCTTTCTGGAAGTCATTGTGACTTACTATGTAGTACTTTGTGGTTTATTTGTGCATTCTATTTTATTATAATAAATTAAGCTTAAGTTACTTTTTGGTGCTTGCACGTTTATTACCGAACCTCCTGGACACTTGAATTGTTTGGTCCTGATCAACCTAGCCCATTAGGCTGAACATGATTACGAACAAGGATATTTCATAAATAAATCTAAATTCATAAGACAACAAGTAAGCAGCGTTAGAAATTAAGCCATTTCTTTCCTGAAGGAAAGATCGATATACAATTCGAAGCAGATTGGCTATATCCTCCAAATGATGTGATTTTTATTGAAAGCCAGAAGAGGCTACAAAAATTGGTGGCTTAGGGGTTACCAGATTTGTGGTCTAATCACTTTGTCACGCTGATTCTATCTGCTAATTCGCTGAAGGAGTAATTGAACGCACAGTAATTGGGACAAAAAAATGAGATAAATCATGACAAACAATTAATTAAATTAAGTATGGGAGCATTCTTCACTAAGGTTAAAAGTAAATATGCCTTGAGTGAGATTATTATATTAAATGAAAATGCGTATGAACCTCTAATGATGGATATATCCATTTGACCCAAAGTCTAAAATCGGAAGCGTTGAAATCACTCAGTATTCGTGCTTCACGGAAGATATTCCTGGATTCAGCATTATTCAGATTTTCTATATTTCACTTATTAGCCACATTAGATTCTTTACCACAGCAGGGACAGTTTTGGGTATTCTTCTCCGGGATTCGATAAGCGATGATTTATTATTCCCTCCCAACCCCATTTTCGTGTCATCTCCCATATTTTGATACCCGTACTAACCAAGCATATGTCAACTTTCGTATATATATACCCATTGACTTTGCCTACCCCACCGTCTGTGGCAATGAGTTCCATAGATTCACCTTGTGGCTAAAGTAAGTTTTCCTCATCCCTGTATTTAAGGGATGCCTTGTTTTCTGTAGCTGTGTTCTGTGGTCATAGACTGTCCCACTATTAGACATAACCGCAGCAATTCTGCTCTATCGAAGCTTTCAAAATTCTGTATATTCCAACGACAAGCCCGGCATCCTTCGAAACTCCAGCTTTTATAGGCCCAGAACTATCAAGCGCCGCTTATATAGCTACGCTTTCTTCGTCGTTATCATTCCTCAGAACATTCTTCAACACTCTCCAATGACAGCACATCCTTCCTTAGGTATGAAACAAGACATGAAACTTTTTTATATGCTATTCAACTGTAAATGCTGCTGAAAAAATAACATATTCCAAAACAAATAACTTACGGGAGGAGGAAAGGATTCACTGCAGAGGCGGGATGGGGATACACGAAGAGGAAACTTCCGTGAAAAGTTGAATAGGACACAGATAGATGGGGAAGGACAAAATGTCTTATAGAGCAAAGGTCAACAATGGATGTGGATAGAGGGGGGAAAGAGAAATATGTGTTGCGGAGCGGGGAATAAGTCCTGAAATAAATAATGGTTAAGCATAAACTTTTTCAATGGCGAAGGTGGATTCTTGCTCAGTGCTTATCTTCATCAAAGCATTTTCAATTTTTTGCGCATTTTAATTGGTGTGATGAAAAACAAAAGAGTATCTGTTTAGTTACATTCTCAAGTTTGCTCCCAATTTCTGGACCGATCTCAGTCAATATTGCAATAAGGTTCAAAGTCCACTGTTGGTGCCATACATGAACGTTTCCATGCCAAAAACATGCTCGGATTTTTTTTTTCTATTTACAACTATGACTTCTACCAATTCACTGCAGTATTGAACCATTTAGAGAGAGAATGCCCTGCTAAAATGTATTTAATTTAAACGCCTAGCTGGAACTTCCTCCAGCTTCTGATTCAATAACGTGGCCACCGTGCATGTTTGGCCTAAGCACTGTTCAGAAAAGGAGACATGTTTTAGCAGGAGACAACAGATAAATTGTCGAACACCTCCACTCCATGCACATTAAGATTATCTTCTGGGTGGTCTTAAATGTTAATTCGGACTCCTATTCCCTCTTTTTTGGTGCCACGATGATGCCACCTGCATGGTGGAGGAATAACACCTTATATTTCGTCTGGGCAGCCTCAAAACTGATGACATGAATATCAATTTATTTTTCCAGTAAACAAAAAAGAAAATCCTCGCCCTCCACTGTTCTATTCTTCACTTTGGCTATTTATTATTCTCGCCTGCCTATCACCTCCTCCTCGGTTCCGTCCTCCTACCCTTGTTCCTATCAGATTCCTTCCTCTACAACTGGTTACCTTTTATACACACCTGGATTCAGCTATCAACCTTTAGCTACCTTCTCTCCCTGTTCCTTTCTACTTCAGAAAGAGGGTTGTTGATCGAAAAGTCATCTGTTTATTCATTTGCATAAATGCCGCCTGACTAGCTGTGCTACTATAGTATTTTCTGTTTGTTACTGTAGATTTCCAGCACCTGCAGAATGGTTCGTGTAACATTATTAATTTCAAGTCTTGAAGGTTTTCTTTATCCGTTTGTATTTTGTTTCCACTTTCTTTAACTGACAGCGTAAACTCCTGTGCATTGTGCAACACTATATGTGACTATATATCCGCTCCTAAAGGGAAGAACTGTGTTTAGGGAGGGCAAAATTGTGGACTTTCCTTGAGTATCGTTGCTTGTCATTTATTCGAATACGATTCAGCATATTTTCCTTTTCCTCCTGACTGGGGGAGGGGGTGGCGATGGTGAGGTTGGGAGAATAAATTGCTGAGTTTCCCAATTTCTGATCGTTATAGGTGCACCATTTGGACTTAAGTCAGACATCGTCAAACGTGACGGGAAGTTGTCTAAATTGAAATAGATAGATAGATAGATAGATAGATAGATAGATACTTTATTCATCCCCATGGGGAAATTCAACCTTTTTTTTCCAATGTCCCATACACTTGTTGTAGCAAAAACTAATTACATACAATACTTAACTTAGTAAAATATGATATGCATCTAAATCACTAACTCAAAAAGCATTAATAATAGCTTTAAAAAAAAGTTCTTAAGTCCTCTAAATAATCGCATGTCCTCTACTTTTTCATATTTGTACCTTAGCAACAAGTCAAATGACATACTCTCTCTCTCTCTCTCTCTCTCTCTCTCTCTCTCTCTCTCTCTCTCTCTCTCACACACACACACACACACACACACACTCAACTAATCCTACCCCCAAAGACAGAAAGGACCGCACACAGGTACGCATAGCCACACAGGCAGACACATCCAAACATTCACCACGAGACAAGCACATCAAAACACACTTATAAACAAATACAAGCGCGATTAGAAGCAAATATAGAAACGTACGCTCGTAAACAAATGTAGATATCGAGGTGGATCGATGTACAAGAAAAATAAGGGCAGGTACATGCCCGCACACTAACAAACACACGCATAATGACTGAGATCACCTAGACTTCTTACAGTAATGCAATAGAAAAAGGCAGAAAGAGTTCATCTCACTTAACATCCCACTAAGCCTTCAGATGGGCAGCCGGCAGTGGTTAAAGCTCCTTCTTGAAAGTTTCCATTCTGCAGACACGACAGGAAGTTCACTTCTATACATAAAGATATTGAATTTCAGTTATTACACAGCTCTGATGCACGAATGCTCTTCAACACTTTGGCGAGAACAAATACTGCGGTTTTGTAAAAGAAAAGATAGCCTGTATTTGCGCAATTGTGAAAGGAAACTGTGATGGTATTTTGCAGCAGGGAGGAAGTTTCGGCCGTGTGCATTGCGGCGGTGTTCCTTAAGCTAGCCTCAATTCGCATTTTATTCATGTTAACCGTGTAAAACAAACTTCTCGAAGTACATGGCCATTCATCATTAAACCTTGCTAAAGAAACTGACTATGAGTCACAGATTCTGTGCGTAAATATCTCTAATATTTCTGCAGTTCATTGACAAACTGTTCATCTCCGATTGCTCGTCCACTTCCCAAAACTTTTAATATCGTTAACTAATCTTCTAATCACCCGCGATTTTGCAGAGCGTATTTTCATGTCCATCGATAACTCTTGGAGCTTGTTAGACAGCAGCAGCAGCAGGCTGACTTTCCGAGTTCACATGGGGACTAACCAATATAGGAAAGTTATTCAGTTCTGGTGACATCAATTCTCGCCTCGCCGTTTAGCTTTCCCAGCCGCAATATCCGCCTAAGCATCCAATAGCAGTTTGTTTGAAGCATGTCAGTTAGTCAGAGAGCTGCTACTTTCACTATTGTATTGTTTATCCCATGTGCTCCCGAATATGTTCTTGCCCTTGCAATGGTCCACTTTTCGTGAAATACCATGAATGATCAGTTTCCGTTTAATGGCCCAACTTCATTCTGTTCTTCATCACTCATTTCATTCACTTTCATTCGCAAGTAGCGTTCAAAGATCACTTTATTTAAAAAACTCTTGCTTATTTGCTCTGGAAAACTCAGCATGCAGACAGTATTTTCAACGAGATTTAAGCGTGTGTGCTTTAAGGTCTCCGTGTTCGACGGGCTATTTTGGCTCTCAGTAGGGCTAGAATCCATCTCGCACAAAACTCCTTTTCGACGGTGCTGCTTTCCAGATGCAACAGATGATATTTCATTCAAATTATTCACTACCACCCCTTCCCCAAAGTCACGCACAGACACACAATCAAATAAATAGACACAGGCGAAGCGCGATTGCCCTGTGCTGTTCATAGTTACGGTCACTGACCAAAGCAAATATATCACTGCAGAGCATATAACTCCTTTTATACCTAACTCTAAAACCAAGCGAAGTCGTGCTGGTGGTCAGATGTTGCGATGTTTCCGTTGTCACGTAGTTGTCATTTGAGTGAACATCACCAATCCTTCAATTGCAGGTTAATTGTCCCCTGCCGATTCTGTTGTTACAGAATGCTGAGCATTGTGAAATCGCTGGACCTTCAGTCATCAAGACGATGCAGAGTAAGTAATTTATTAAGTAGTTTAAATGCGCACTCTGGGAGAGCACACTACTGCACTAAAAGTCCAATCGTTGTAATTGACCGTCCATGTGGCTAAAGAAAGATGAGTGATAATTGCCAGTATATCCCTCATATTCAGGTTAATTCTGATATTATTAATATTTCGGGTGATTCTGATCTTAACAACAATAAGGTTAGAGAGACTGGGCTTGTACCCGCTGGAATTAAGCAGAGTGAGAGGGGATCTGATTGCAACGTATAAGATTATTAAGGGATTGGACAAGATAGAGGCAGGAAATATGATCCAGATGCTGGGAGAGTCCAGTAGCAGAGAGCATGGTTTGAGAATAAGGGGTAGGTCATTTAGGACAGAGTTAAGGAAAAACTTCTTCTTCCAGAGAGTTGTGGGGGTCTGGAATGCAATGCCTCGGAAGGTAGTGGAGGCCAATTCTCTGGATGCTTTCAGGAAGGAGCTAGATAGGTATCTTATGGATAGGGGATTCAAGGGATATGGGGACAAGGCAGGAACCGGGTATTGATAGTAGATGATCAGCCATGATCTCAGAATGGCGGTGCAGGCTCGAAGGGCCGAATGGTCTACTTCTGCACCTATTGTCTATTGTCTATTGTCTAACACCTTACAATTATTGTAAGAGCTGATGCACTTTATTCTGTGAAATATATTATCAGTACGGAGTACGGTCAAATTAGCTAATTGTTATGATCCTGGTGATGCAGGACGCAACAGCATGAAACAGATATTTCTGATCGACCTGTCCATTCCAGTCAAGATGTATTTTTGATATTGTCCCATCAGCGTGTGTTCCGCTGTACCCGAGTCCTTCCAAACGGTCTCGGCCAGAAACGTCGACTTTCATAAATGCTGCCTGGCCTACTGAGTTCCGGAACCGTTTGTGTGTGCTGCTTGGATTTCCATCGTCTGCACATTTTCTCTTGTACGTGTCTGTCAAAATTATCCCTCCCCAAATACCGTTTGGACACTTGAATTTGATCTTCCGCTAACATTTCCTCTGGGAGCTCGTTCCTCGTGCCATTCACTCAATGTGCGAGAATTACCTCTCAGTTTTTTTTTTAAATTTTTGTCCTGTTACCCTGCTGAAGGGCTCCGGCCAGAAATGTCGCATCTTAGTTTCTTACCGTCGATGCTGCCCGACCTGCTGCATCTCCTCAACATGTATTGTGTGTTAGTCTAGATTTCCAGCATCTGCAGAATCTCCAGAGCTCTAAGTATTTAACCTCTGTTTTTAGATTTACCCAGCCTGTGTTAGGGCATTCACATTATTTAAGCCCTTCCCTAAAATGCATGTGTGTTGTTACATCTACAATATCTCTGAGCACTTCATAAAAGAGTAACACAAACAAAATTCTGGAGAAATGCATGTCAGGCAGCATGTATGGAAAGGAATAAACTGTTAACGTCTCGGAACGAGACTGTTCATCGGGACTGTAAATAAAATGGAAGGAAGCAATAATAAGAAGGTGGGGGAAGGAGAAGGGTTACAGGCGAAAATGTGATAAGTGAAGCCAGGAGTTTGGGAGAGGGCAATGAAGACAGGTGGAAAAGGTAAAGGTCTCAAGCAAAAGGAATCTGGTAGGAGAGGATAGTGAAGCATGTGAGAAAGAGAATGAGGAAGGGCACCATGAGAGGTAATAGGCAGGAGAAAAGAAGAGGTAAATAGGGAGCCAGAGTTGGGAATGGAAAAAGAGGGGCTTTGTCTGTTAAAAAACAATCTGAAGTTAGAGTAATTGATGATCCGCTGAGTTCCTCCAATATGTTGTACGTTTCACTCTGGATTTCCAGTATCTTCAGAATCACATTAGTATAGACTAGTTAGGCTGAAGGTCTTGACTCCGTGATATATGACTCTATGAATCTTAAATAATCTAACAATACTTGAAGGATGTACCGTTGGTTATTATGTAAATAGCTGATTTAAATCCCCGTTGTTATTAGCCCCTCGCATGCTTTTGTCAATACCGGTTTCATCATTCTATTTTTTTTTCTTGAATCTCTTTGCCAGTACTGTCTAACGATTCTTAGTGCGATCTTGCAGCAGATGCCATAGACGGCACAAACCACTGCTAATATAGCTCGGCGGTTGTACGCGTCAATGGTTGTAGATGGAGTGCCTATCCAGCGGGCTATTATTTCCTCTCTGTTGTCATGCTTTTTCAGTGTTTCTGAAACTGCACAATAAAGGCTACTGGTGATTTTTCAATACCTTCCTAACTTTAGCCGTACAGATGCTGCACAGGCCTTGTGTGCTAAAAAATCTTATAGGCCACAGGATTCCTGTCCTCTGATGCGCTCTTGGGCAATTTTTTTCTGAAGTTTTACCAAGAGAGTCGAACACTATTAACCACATGAGCCAAGGAATACGAAACATCTATTGTTATTTTGTTTGCTTTGTTTTCAACAGATGTATCAGCTAAAATCTGAATTCACTAACTCTGTGATATTCCTGGGTAAGTGACACAAATATTCTTCTCGTAAGTGATCAATGCAATTCGGTGACATAAAGTGTAAGAAACACACTCTCTGTTTTCTTTTCTTTTTGTTTTGTTTCTCTCTGGTGGCGCAATTTCTCATCTTGTGGGTCAGTCCATTCCTCTAATTAATCAGTTTAGTTTCTACAAACATCTGCTCAGTTTGCAAATTCGCCATGTGCCCAGCTGAGATTTTCCAAAGGTGTTTCTGTTTCTTCTGCACCTCTAAATCTTACTAATCTATTAGTTGGGTCCTCCAATTCGCCTTTAGTTCAGCAGTTGATGGCAAATTCGGACATGTATTGATGGGAATATGTGCAACAATAAATTATAGTACCAGTCAGATGGCAGCATGCTCAAATGCAGCGTCTTCTACGCGGTCAGCCAAAGATTTTATTGTATTTTAAATGCACTTTCTTTACAATCTAAAAACCCTAATGGACAATAAGAATTTACAATATTATAGGTCTAACCAACAACGAGTTGCTCCTTAGCGGAGAAACTGAAGGCACAGTTGGACTTAGGATCGTGTTGCTGCCTACATCAGCGAGGTGTGATTTGAGAAGCTGATGTGTAGTCTCACGGACAGTGATTGTTTTATTCGCTCTTCCTGCAATCGCAAGACCCTACTGAACAATGGTGGCGTGGAATGCTGCACGTCCAACTTATTAGTTTATTGGCTCACGGCTGGAAAACCGCGTGACTTCGTTCATGGCGAGGACTCGGCCTCAAGCTGCGGTTTCGCCTTTCTGCAGCCACCCAGCGGGTGGCTCCGGTTTAAAAACACTAAAATCGGTACTGTCCCCCAGTGTTTTGTCGGCAGACGACAAGTTGTATAGTGTTCGAGTGCAAACTGCTGCAACATTCATAGATTTGAAGGGCTGAGCTATATATTATGATTACATTTTACTGGTGTCAGATGTCTATATTTGCCATCTCATATGTGTTGTATGTACTTTGTGCCGTGTATAAATGTTGGCACGGTGTTTTGCACCGGGGTAACGCTGTTTATTTTGGCTGTACTCTTGGAAATGCATGTATGAGAGAATAACAATCAAACATGAACCATTGCGCATGGACCTGGACGAGAGTGCATACAGGAGAGAGGAGCGAGACATACTAACTAGTTCAGTGGTGCCCCAATAGCAATCTTGCACACAACGTAATTAAGAGCAAAGAGCTGTTTATTGACGTCAGGGAGAGTAAGTCGAGGGAATACAACCAATCTTCATAGAGGGATCATAAGTGGAAAGGGTGAGCAATTTCAAGTACCTGAGTGTCAATATCCCTGAGGATCTAACCTGGCCCCAACATTTCGATGCAGCTATAAAGAAGGCAAGACAACAGTAATATTTCATCGGAAATTTGAGGAGGCGTAGTTTATAAAGCACTCTAAAATTTCTAATGATTTTCTGTGGAGGCATTCCGGCTAGCTGTATCGCCATCTGGTATGCTGGTGCTGGGAGGGGCTCGGTGCTACTGCACAGGATCGTTGCAAGCTGCAGAGAGTTGTAAAATTAGTCAGCTCCATCATGGGCACTAGCGTCCGTAGTATCCAGCTGATTTTTTAGAGTTGTGCTTTAGAAAAGCGGTTTCCATAATCAAGAACACTCTCCACACACGACATGCCCTCCTCATTGTCATCATCAGGGAGGAGGGAGAAAGACACAGACCGATACAGGAGTAGTTACTTCCCTCTGTCGTCCGATTTCTAAATGGGCATTCAGCCCATGAACACTACCTCACTGCCTTTTATTCTTTCTTTTTGTTTGCACTACTTATCTAAGTTTAACTATTGAATACACACACACACAAACATACATACACACACACACATACACACATACACACACACACACACACACACACACACACACACACACACACACACACACACACACACACACACACACACACACACACACACACATACAAATTCTTACTGTAATTCGGTTTTTTGTTTAATTATCACTTATTGCAATGTACTGTTGGCAAAAGTTAACATATTTCAGGACTTATGCTGGTGATATCAAACCTGTTTCTGATTCTTATTCTGAAACTATAGGGAAGTAATGAATGTCCATATAAACAGTATGGGACAGTATTCTCTAGAGGTGTATAGAGTCAGGCTTGAATATATTAAAACAAATACATTTTGTGGGATTATACCAGGAGCATATTTTGACTCGTTTGAATTATTGGACTTCACTGAAGACTTTATTGGAATGATTGGTCTCTGCTGAACGTCAGACAAGTCATTTATAACATGCATTTATTATGTGCAGGTTAATAATCTATAGAATTCACTATCAAGGAGGTTTGAGATCATAGTGGTATTTAAGGTGGAGGTATATATTATATTTAAGTTTGGAAACTTTTCATGGTTATATTTATCTGATACAGAGGAGAAAACGAGTCCCTCGTAGATTTGCGATGTTCAGGCAAATTTGAAGTACCTCGCCGCCTATTACTTCTCCTTTATGAGTGTTGTGTCGATGATGTATATTGATATCCTTCTGTATCATCAAAAAATAAAGCAATGCATAAAAATATGTTCGGTCTGAACTAAAATGTTCTTTGAACTCAGCGGGTCAAGTAGTTTCGCTAGAACCAAGAGTCAACGTTTTGGGTCGAAACTCGCCATCAGTGATTCTAGCCTACTGAGCTTTTATTTTGTTCTGAACACATCATCTGTGATCTCCTGTGACTCAGAAAGATATGGCATGACTCCCAAAGAAATATTGACCTTACAGAACCATTACTTGCCTGATCCGCAGTTTAATTGTACCGCTCATGCGGGAGGTTTGTATTTCATTTGTTTTTATTAGTGTCATTACTAATTGCATTGTGCTTCTTGTCACAATGAAAGCAAGGTTGATCGTTTGTGCACTTATCATGAGTTTATCAGGATTGAAATCGTTTTCTTTATTTTCTTTTCGTTACAGTTATTATTTTTCACCAGATATACACAGGAAGTTCAGGAGGTAAGTCAGAGAAAACATATTCAAGTGTCCTCTGCACGTCTGTAGATGTGAATATTAAATACCGATAAATTTGAAGTCCTAAATGGAAATCTGGAAATTATTAACAAGGGAATGCTATCTAGAAGATGGATAAGGAGATAGGTTGGTCGCACTTTCTAGGATTCATTTCATATAGAGCTATGAGGAAAGTGAGGATAAAATAAGGAAACATGTATGAGTCCAAGGATGTAAATACTAAGTTTCTTATAATTAAAAGAAAAAAAAATCAACGGAAGGATCAACGACGAATATGTTTCTCAACTGTCTTAGGAGACGGCCTGTCCTCACAACTGGAAGAGGCAAAGGAGGCTCAAAATGCATCAATTTAATCATTTTTCTTACTTCATTGATATATCTACTTATCTCTCTACATGACGGAATTAGCTTTTCAAACTCGTTGACAGAGAAGAGGTAAATGCAGTGAAATGTACAAAAGATGGATATAAGGAAGAGGTGAGAAGAATGACACAACTATTTGGAGGGTACAGAGTTGTGAAGCGGCACCTTTGAGTTCATACTAGTAGACTTTCCTGCAAATCGGCAGATGTTTAATAAAGGTCAAAACATGAGCAAATGTATTTCCTACATATTAAAAGAATGCCCATGCCAAAATCAAGTTGTGCATTTGCTCGAATATGTCAGATATATAATGTTAATGAGATGCTGAAGGGAGCAATAGCCCTGGAAGGCTTCACGATGTGTTCTCGTTTAACACCATGGTAGAGATTTCAAAATAATTTTTTAAGATGCCAGTATTCTGATGTAGTTCAATCCTTATCTATGGAGAGAGAAACAGCCAATATTTCAATCTTGAATGAATGCAGCGAAACAATTTGCAAATCTCTGTGGTGGAAGTCATTGTCAATATTTCTGGTCTTAACTGAAAGCAGAAAATGGTGGGAAAATCGGAAACTCAGCCAGTATTTATAGAGAGTGAAAAGAGAGTAACTGTTTCAACTAGGTATCTTTCGTTCTAAGGAGGTCGATTTGGATAAGCTTCGGTGATATTCCCTGGAGAGAAGGTACAATTGAGAATATCATAAGATCCTAAAATAGAGGAGCAGAATTAGGCTATTAGGCCATTGAGTTTGCTCCGCTATTTCATCATGGCTGATCCATTATTCCTCTCAACGCCAATCTGCTGCCTTCTCTCTTCATGCCTTGACTAATTAAGAATCTATCAAGCTCTGCCTTCAAAATTCGTAAAGACTTAACTTCCACCGGTGCATGTGGCGACGAATTCCACCGATACACCACTCTCTGGTAATAAATTCCTCCGTTCTAAAATTATACCATTCTATTCTGAGGCGTTGTCCTCTACTCTCCAAAAAGCAGTTGAAAGTACAGGATGATTCATTTGACTACATAACAAGAACAATTATCATCGGAGAAAGCGGAAAAGGCCAAATGGAATATGGAAAACCAACATATATAAAGAATTGGTGTGTGTTACTGTCCGAAGAGGAAGAATACCCGTCGCATTTAGTTGTGCATATGTACAGCGTAAAGACCACAAATGAATTAACTGTGTGTAAATAAGTCTCTCCTATACCCTACATATAATGGATATGTCATCGAAATCGTTCGGTGTGAACATGGGATATCCTACTACTCAATTAAATGCCATTGTGATCACCCGTTTCCACTGCAGTGCTGGCCAATGTTATTTGTCTTATTATCCTCTTTTATCCCATGGATTCGATCTGTCAACCTTGTCACCTTGATATCCTCCTTATCATGTGATCTCAATGGATTTTCTACATACCGGAAATTGTGGCCATGTTTGCAGCATTCTGCTACACAAGCATTATTATTTCACGATAAATTACGTTTTCCTCCAAAAGAATTCATCATATTATTCAACGGCCTGTTATATCTTCCATGTGGTGTTCAATAAATAGTTCAGTTGAAACACTAAAACGAGACAAAACGAGATAATTAGTATTGGCTACTATTTTACTATCTCTTACATATTTGTGCCGACTTTCAACGATTGCAGTCATTAGAGTCATGGAGTACAGGGCAAGGAAAAATTATTTTGGACCAAGTAGTCCATGACGAATAAATTGCCTCCTTTAGAGGAATTCGATTGTTTATCATCTTTAATAACGCATTTGAGCTGGAGGCCAAATGTGTGTTTCACAGGTAAAGAGTGTTAAAATCTGAAGCGAATGCTTGCAGATTACTGAATGCTTCTTTATGTACTGTGTATATATAAAATCCCTGCACCTTCTGAATTCCTCCAGTGTTCTGACAGTGCTGTTCAAGACTTCCAGAATCTGTCGAATCTCTTCTGATAAAGTCGAGACTGCCCAATTAATGCCGTTCACTCTAGATCAGTGTGGGAATTCTTGTTTGCAGTATTATTGACAAGGTTACTTGTTCTTATTCGATTCACGATTGTTATGTATGGATCAGAGAACACCATTTCGACTGCATTTCATATAAATAATAGAAAAAAAACAGAGGCTAATAGCCATAGCATGTCAAAAAATATATTGTGTTTTTTTGCAGATTGCAATAAAACACGTAATGATTTTTCAGCTCCTTAGTGCCGTATAAAAACAATACTCACATCCACGGTGATAGCTACAATTTATACAATATTCGGCATTCAAAGCGTGATGAATAGCGTTTTCTTGTATTTGATGAAACAGTCCGGGCTTTCCTGCAGAAAACAATAAAAAAGAAACGTTTGCCAATAATGTCGTAATACTGTTTCTCAGTGATCATAGACTTCACTAAAACATGTATGAAAATAAAATATTGGGTTATAACATGTTTCTTTTTCTCTCATAGGTCATATTTAATTCGTAGTCGGACAATTATTAGACTTTTTTTCTCTTTTTCATGTTATGTTTCTTTGGTTTCTCGAAGGTCAATATAATCTTACGCTACGGCTAAACCCAGCGTTGCAAGCGGTCGTTAGAGGAGAAAATATAACCATCGTATGCAGTGTTGAGCCTTCTTGTTCAGAAGGGTGGTTTTATTTATACAAAAGCAGCCAGAACAACTATGCAGATAGGAACCGAGCAATTGACGGACAATGTTCGATCTCCTTTGAAATTCGAGGGAATTTAAGTGAAAATTACACTTGTGGTTATACTGCACTTGTATCTGGAGTGTGGGCAAAACCTCTGTACAGTGATCCGATATTTGTTCCTGTAACAGGTAAGCCATAAGCTGGAATGATCAGTAGAATTATGATATTTTCATTCAAAAATGTAATTGACAGAATTCCTCAATACTTGTCTATGGTAGGGTGATTTGGTTAATAATATATCCTGAGCGTTTGCTGTGCGAGTGGAGAGGACAGATGTATTTCACAGGAAAACATCGCAATGCCCCATACAACAAATACCTGTTGACTCACGTATGTCAAGAAACCAATGTTGAAAAGAATAAATTTTAGTTTAATTATGCATATGTTACGCATAAACTACGTAACATAATAAGCCATTAAGTTGAAACATTGCAGAAAATAGTTCAGAGTCTGCTAGCGATATGAAGAGATTGAGCAGGCTTAACTCTTTGGAGCGGAGGAGACTAAAGAGTGATCTTATAGCGGTATATATCACATAAAGGCGATAGACAGTGGGAATAGATGCAATAATTTACCCTTATAGATGTAGAATCAAGAACTAGAGGGTGCGAATTGAATATGAGAATAGAATGAATTAATAACATAACGACGGAAATCCAGGAAGCTGTTTTTTAATGGAACGAACTGCCATAGAAACTGCGTGATGAATATGAAATAATAAAAAATAGAGAATACCTGGAACAATACGGGTACATGAAAAATTGAAAGGGACATAGGTCAGATGCCAGAAAATGAGATGGCATCACATGGGCATGTTTCTCGGCATGGATTCACACTCGGCAAGATTCACACTCGACTCCTTGACTCTAAACGGAAATATTATTCCATCTCTCACCTATTTCGTTAGCGATTTCTAAATTATTTGACAACCGAAGTCAATTACACGAACAGACTGCTTGACACAAGCATGCACCATAATCTTGGCAGTATCTCTTAATATAATCTGACCTTTAGAAAAATAAATCAACCCGAATAACTACAAAACGTATTCACATTAATGTCATTGGGGGCGATAAAACAGTGACAAGGGTAAATTTCATATTATTCTAGGCCCGTAATAATTTAGCTTTACATTGTTCCCTGACTGAGAGTCTAATGGGCAATGCATGGTTACATGATTCAGGAAAAAAAGGATAAATAGAAATTACAATGCAGGAATTTTGGGGTATACAGCCACGATGGGCAGAGATACAATGAATAAACTCAGTCTTTTTCGCATGGCTCAGAAATCAAGAAGTAGAAGGCATAAAATTAGGCTGAAAAGAGAAAGATTTAACTCCACCATGGACCGCCCAAGCTACTGAGAAAGGGGGAGGGGCGGACGTGGGCCCAGCGACTCCATCCCATAAAATTCCGGTGTAACAGGAACACCAACAGAATCTCCATAAACCTCATTCCTGGTAGAGGGAGGATCTTCGCTTAAAAGACTTATTAAGTCATCTGGCTGCCGAATATCAGTGGAAGCCGCAGGGCCAGTCAAACTAACATCCAGGACCAATACCAGCTTGGCTCAGGATAGAGGAAAATGGCGAGCTGCTGAAACCTACTCCCCAGCTGGGGCGACTGAGCCTCAGTAAAAGAAGGAGATAAAGATTTAGTCCGATCTTTATAATTAACTTTTTTTTTACACAAAGTGTGGCACCTATACGGAATGAGCTGCTAGTGAAATTCGCTGTGCTAGTACGGTACCAGATTTTAGAATTTTGTTGGACAACTGCATGGAATAGAAGGGTTTAGAATGTGTAATGCCCTGATTCATATTTTTACTGTTATGCTGTATGTGTTTCACTTTGACAGTTCTGTAAGAGCGGCTGCTTTTCAGCTTGCTTCGTTTTTAGTTTGTTTGTGTCATCGTTGAAGATAAGAGATGAGGAGAAATGTGTACCATCGAATTAGGATGGTCGAATTAAGAGGAGGTTTCTCTGGTGAAAACAAGAAAACACAGCAAAAATTCTACATTTTCAGAAATAGTATAGAGCAGGCAGACAGTAAGGTGCAAGGCCGAAGTGGCGCACATTGTGAATTCAAGAACCCAGCTGATCGTACTAGGCGACAGATTAATTATGTTAATAACACCGAGATAAAAGCTGTGACTGAGCGTTGTAATACGTACTTTCAGGTTTTTAGCTCTTCTGCCCGATTTTTGAGAGAAATTGTGGAGATACTAGGATGTGAGGGTCTTTGATTATAGTGGCTGCTGTACCTACATATCATAGGGAGCAAATACCGCGCCGTGATTTGACCATTGTCACAGCCTTTAAACCGTGTGTACACGGCTTTTAATATCGCCTCCATACTAAAATTATGTATAAGCTACAGCACCAGAGCTCTGAGTAACGCCACGCTAAATAGAAATAACAGTAGTTACCTTCTTAGTGATGGTTTACAAACATAGATTGAAACAGCGGTTTTCCATATATTTAGTCACATCCAGTTGGCTTAAGATCGTTGAGTTGATTTTCCCAACGACTTTCGGAAGATTATCAGTGGATCAATGGTTTTCTATTCCATTTCGGGACTAAAGAAAATATCTACGTAGGAATATAATGTGAATGATTGGTTAGAAGTCTTTGAACCTACATATCATCAGCGAAACTATTAGTATAATTTTGCACTGACTAACTCTGCATGTGGTTCATTAATGTTAAAAAGAAAAAAAATTCTTCTTAAACTCACAAAATACTGGACGAACTCAGCAACCCGGGCAGCATACATGGAAAGGAACAGTCAACGTTTCGGATTGAGAACCTTCTTCGGGACTGGAAACGAAGGGAGAAGTGTCATGATAAGCAAGTGGTGGGAGAGAACGTATGATAGCCAGAAAGTACGTGAAACCAGGTGACGTAGGCGGGGTGCAGGTGAGAGGGGGAATCTGGGAATCTATAGGAGAGGAGAGTGGAGCAGAAATGAACAGGAAAAGGGAGAGCACCAGTGGGAGCTGATAGTTAAGCAAGAGGAGGTCAGGGTCTAGAGTGGGGAAAAGAAGAAAAGGGGAGGGGGAGGGTACTGTTTATTGTTATCGGAAGGAGAAATCGTTATTTATGACTCCAGGTTGGAGGCTGCCCAGATGAACTATAAGTTGCTGCTCCTCCACCCTGAGTCATCTGCATTGGACCGACATGTCGCAAAGTGAAAGGGAAATGAAATTAAAATGTCAAGCCAGAGGGATGCTCCACTTTGGCGAATTAAGCGGAGGTGCTCGAATAAGTGGTGTCCGTATTCGTGACGGCTCCCACCAGTGCAAAAGAGGCCGCATCAAGAGGTCAAGAAACAATAACAGACCCTAGCCGATTCGCGGTTTAAGTCTTATCACACATGGAAATACTGGATGGGACCCTGAATGGAGGTGAATGGGCATGTGTAGCACTTTGGCCGCTAGCAGGGTTAAATGCCAGAAGGGGGATAGATGGGGAGGGGTAATGGGCAAGGAAATCACGGAGGAAGCGATCTCTGTTAAAAAGCCAAGATTTCTGTGTGTGTATGTGTGTGTGGGGAGCGGGGGTGGTGGAGGGAGGTGAGATAAAGATATGATTGGTCTCGTGATCTTCTAGTAATACATTATTGAAGAAATGTACACTGAGGTCGAAAGTGAATTTTCCGTAAAAATAAGAAAGATATTTCAATGCTAATACTAGTAAATCAATTTAAACAAAACTGTTTTCTGATGGTGTGTGCTGGCAACAACGGAACCCAGGTGCAGAGGAAGTGCAGACTCCCATGTAGAGACAGGAGCTAGAGCTTATATATAGGAATTGCAACTGAACGTCAATGGCTCTACAGAGAGACACTGCGAGATAAAACATTCTCAAAACTAAGGCCCCACAATAAAAGTTAAGAAGCATCCACTTATGTTATACAGATGCAGGAAATCCCCAAGCTTAGCAAAATGAACAAGACGATGTTAAACAATTAATGACATTCGATCAACAATATTTAACCAATTGAAGTTTTACGGAATCCTCGGAGCCCAACACTCTCCAGCTCACAGCACAGGGCCAAAAACCTCATTGTAGTCTTCCAGCGTTGGCATTCATCATTCCGAAAACAATGCTATTCATGATGTTGAATATCTAGAAAAAACAAATACATACATAGAGAATGGTGCAGAAATTCGGCAGCTTGTTTATGAAAACTAATAAACCTACTGATGAAGGCTTCTGCTGTTTATTCATTTCAGTTGATATTTTTCAGAGAGTTTTTCTTTCTTGGAGATGACGGTAATTGTCAATCTTTTTACATAATTTCTTTTGTTTTATTTTGTAGGTTTGTTTCTTGATGTATTTTAAGATCGACGAATTAGAATTTTTTGTTCGGCAGCTTATAGTCAGAAAGTTTCAGACAATATGGCATTCTTGCAAAATTGATGGACGTGAAGTGTTAGATGAGTATGTTGCAATAAATTGAAAAGGGATTCTAATCAGTTACTGAGATAGGCTGAGGAATGGCAAATTGATTTTCACTAAGTGTAATTTCATGCATAACGGAGTACAATCAAGGATAGTAACTGTACACTGAATAGCAAGGCACTGACAAATTGCCAAGGTAAATATATGTGCATATGTACTCCCAGCTCCACAGATGTGCCTGGGAATACAAATACGCAGTTCGCTGGTAAATGCCGCTAAAGTAGAGAGTGTGGAGAAGGTTTTTCTCTCCTTGTAGAAATTGTAGATAAAATATGCGGGTGTAATTCCACCATATTTCATAAACTGAGAAATCAATATCCCACGAATTAAAGCATTGCTTTAGACGGGTAAGCTTCCTTTAACGAATTAATGGTATAGAAGATGTTCTTGTTATGTGATGCATACCAAGAGTGACTATCGCCCAATTGGACCATAAGACCATAAGATAGAGAAGCAGAATTAAGCCATTTGGCACAGCGCGTCTGCTCCGCCATTTCATCATGACAGATCCGATTCTCCTCTTGGGCCCAATCTCCTGCCTTCACCCCGAATCCCCTCATGCCCTGTCCAATCAAGAATCTACCAACGTCTTCCAGTAATATACATTAAGACTTGGCCTCCACGGCTGTCTGTGACAACAAATTCCACATATTCACCACTCTCTCGCTAAGGAAATTTCTTCTCATATGGGTACTAAAAAGACGCTCTGTATTCTGAGGCTGTGTCCTCAGGTCTTAGTCTCTCACCATATAGAACATCTTCTTCATATTCACTATATCAAGACCTTTCACCATTCGATCGGTTGCAATGTAGTCACCCTTCTTTCTTCTGAATTCTAGTAAATACAGGCCCTGAGTCATCAAATGCTCATCACATGACAAGCCATTCAATACTGGAGTCACTTTTCTGAACCTCCTTTGCACCATCTCCAGTTTTAGTACATCCTTTCAAAGATAAGGGGTTCAACGCTGCCCATAATACTCCAAGTGAGGCCTCGCCAGTGCTTTATATATTCTCATTATATACTAATCCTCGAGAAATGACTGCAAACATTGCATTTATCTTCCTCACCACAGACTCAACCTGCACATTAACCTTCAGAGAAATCCTGCGGACATCCATGTCTTTTTGCACCTTAGTATTTTTGTGAATTTTTCCATTTAGAAAATAATCTTTGCATTTCTTCTACCTAAGTGTATCACCATACACTTCTCGACTCTATATTCCATCTGCCATGTCTTTGCATTTACTCCTAATCTGTCTGTCCTTCTATAGGTTCTCAACTTCCTCAACGCTACTTACCATTCCATCCATGTTCATATCGTCTGCAAACGTTGCAACAATGTCATCAATTCCATTATCCAAGTTATTGGCATATAACATAAAACGAATTGGTTCCAACACAGACTTCTGTGGAAAGCCGATAGTTACCTGATACCCGCCAGAAAAGGCTACCTTTATTCCCACTCTTTGCCTTATGCCAATCAACCACTGTTTTACCCATGCTAGCGTCTTTTCTGCAATAACATGGGCTCGTAGTTTGTTAAGCAACCTCATTTGTGGCACCTTGACAATGGCCTTCTGAAAGTCGAAGTACACAACATCAAACGGTTCTCATTTGTCTATCTTGCTTGTTATTTCTTTAAAAAATTCCAAAAAAATTGTAAAGCAAGATTTTCCCTTGAGGATACCATGCGGACTACAACCTGTTTTATCATGTGCCTCCAATTACACTAATAATCAACTTCATCATTTTCCCAACAATTGAGGTCGGATTAACTGGGCTATTGTTTCATTTCCTTTGCCTCTCCCCCTTCCTGAAGAGCGAAGTGACATTTGCAATGTTTCTGCCTTCCGGAACAATCCCAGAAGGGCATTTGAAAGACCATTACTACTGATCGATGATCTATTCAGCAACTTCTTTTAATTCTCTGGGTTGTGCACCATCTGGTCCATGTTTCTTATCTACCCTTTGACCTTTTAGTTTCCTAAGAGCTGACTCTCTGGTTACGCAACTTCACACATTTCATGCCCACTGTCACCTGGAGCTTCCATACTGCTAGCGTCTTCCACAGTGAATATCGATGCAAAATACTTATTCAGTTCATCCACCATTTCATGGTCTCCCATTGCTAACTCTCCAACATCGTTCCCCAGTGGTCCGATATCCGCCCTCTTTTCCACCTTATGTATCTGAATAAGCTTTTGTTATCATTGGCTTTTGATATCATAGGCTAGCTTGCTTTCTTATTCCATCTTTGACTTCACCATGACATTTTAGTGGCCTTTTGGTTTTTGTAAAGCATCACAATTCTCTAACTTTCCACTCGTTTTAGCTCTATTATATGGCCTCACTGTGGTATTTATCTTGGCTTTGACTTGTCTTGTAAGGCACTGGTGTGTCATATCTCCTTTACAATAGTTCTTCCTCTTTGAGATGTATATATATTTGACTTCCGAATTGCTAATAGAAATTCCAGCCATTGCTGATCTGTTGTCATCCCTGCCAGTGTACTTTTCTAGCCAATTCTGACCATCTCCTCTCTCATGCCTCTGTAATTCCCTTTATATCACTGTAACATTGATACATCTGACTTTAGCTTCTCAATTCGAAGATATGATTCTTTACCCTAAGGGTTTTTTCTACCTTAAGCTCTCTAAACAGAAACAGCAAATCTGCAGACGTCCTGCCGAAGGGTTTCGGTCGGAAACGATGACTGCACTCTTTTCCCAGATGCCTGTTGAGTTCTTCCAGCATTGTGTTTGTGTTGTGTCTGTTTTCTCTAATCAAATCTGGTTCATTGCACAAAACGCAATCCAGACTGACTGATCCCTAGTCTGCTGAACCACAGACTGCTTTAGAAAACAGTCTCGTAGGCACTCATAAAATTCCCTCTTGTAATCTAGCGCCAATCTTGTAATCCCAATCTGCATATACCTGCATATTGAAGTTTCCCATGAGTATTGTAAAATTGCCCTTTTGACATGTATTTTCTATCTTCTGCTATAATTTGTAGGCCACATCCTTACAACAGTTTTGTGGTCTGTATATAACTCCCATCAAGGTCTTTTTGTCCTTGAGTTCCATAGCTTTATCCAAAATGATGCAACACCTTCCGACCCTATCTCACCTCTTTCTAATGATTTGATTTCATTTTATTTTACCAAGAGCAACGCCACCCCATCTACCTTCCTTCCTATCCTTTCAATGTAATATGAATCCTTGGTCATTAAGTTCCCAGCTACAATCTTTCAGTCATGATTCAGTTATGCTGCAACATCATACCTGCCAATCTGCAATTGTGCTGCAAGTTCGTCTACCGTATTCCATATAGCTCGCACATCGAGATACAACACCTTCAGTCCTGTATTCGCCTTTTTCAATTTTGTCGCACCATGCCCAACCTTTTGTTTCGTAACTTTTTCTGAGGTCTTACCAACCTCTGTCTTCACAACTCGTTTACTAACTGTTTGGGGGCTTTGGTTTCCATCCCCCTGCAGCATTAATGAGCCTTCCAGCCAGGATATTGTTCTCCCTCCAGTCCAGGTGCAAACTGTCCCTTCTTTACAGGTTTCACCTTCCCTGGAAAAGAGCTTAGTAATCCAAAAATCATAGCCTTCTCTTATGCACCAACTCCTTAACCACGCAGTAACCTGTATAATCTACACCGTTCTAGCCTCACTAGCACGTGCCACTGGTAGCAATTCTGAAAACACAATCCTAAATTTCGTGCCTTTGAACTTACCACCTAAATCTTTGAACTCCCTGTGCAGAACATAGTCACTCGCCCTACCCTTGTCATTTGTAACTGCATAGACCACAACATCTGGTTGTTCTTCCTTCCAACTTAAGAATGCTGTGCTCCAGATCCGAGATCCAGGATATCCCGGAGGCTGACACCCAGGAGGCAACATACCATCCGTTCATCTCCTCCTCGACCACAAAACCTCTGGTCCGTTCCCCTAAATATTGGCGTGCATCTTCTTCCCTTCTGATTCACAGGAAAAAAACTCAGTGCCGGAGACCCCACCACTGTGACTTCCTTCGGCTAGGTCATCCCCTTGACAGTATACAAAGTGGTATATCTGTTCTGGCACCTTAACCCCTTTCCCCTGTCTCCGAGTTTCCAGTGTCATGCACCTTGGATGTAGCAATCCCTCTATTTGTTGTAATCTATCACCCCTTCTGCCTCCCGAGTGATCCAGAGTTCGTCCAGTTCCAGCTGCAACTCATTGACGCTGTTTGCTAGAAGCTGCAACTGAATGCACTTCTCGCAGTTGTAGTGGTCAGGGATACTGGAGGACCCCTGCTTTCCAACATCCCGCAAGAGGACATACAAACAAGCTGGATGAACTCAGCAGGTCGGGCAGCATCCGTTGAAATGAGCAGTCAATGTTTCGGGCCGAGACCCTTCGTCAGGACTGAAGAAGGAAGGGGCAGAGGCCCCATTAAGAACGTGGGGGGGGGGGGAGGGTGGAAAACCAATCAGAGGAAATATCAAAGGGCGGGGGAGGGGAAGCAGAGAGAGGATAAGCAGGAGAGGTGAAGGAGGAATGTAAAGGGAAAGCACTATGGGTAGTAGAAGAAGGCAGGATCATGGGAGAGGTGATAGGCAGCTAGAAGAGGAGACAGAGTGAAAGTGGGATGGTGGAAGGGAGAGGGAAGGAATTACCGGAAGTTGGAGAATTCGATGTTCATACCAAGGGGCTAGAATCTACCCAGACGGTATCTAAGGTGTTGCTCCTCCAACCTGAGTTTGGCCTCACTTGCAAGCGCAAGTGCTACGCTTGTCCCTATACGTCCTCTCTTACCACCATTCAGGGCCCCAACCAGTCCTTCCAGGTGAGGAAACACTTCACTTGTGAGTCTGATGGGGTAATCTATTGCATCCGGTGCTCCCGGTGTGGCCTCCTCTACATCGGCGATACCCGACGCAGATTGGGGGACAGCTTCATGGAGTACCTCCGTTCCATCCTCCACAACAGACAGGATCTCCCGGTAGCCACCCACTTCAACTCTGCTTCACATTCCCATTCGGATAGTCGACCCAATTGAAGCCCCTCCTCACTAAGCTTCCATTGTCCGTGTTGGCCATTGGTCAAAGCTCAATTACAGTTGTTACTTCCGAGAGCAACCGAAGCCATCCAGAGCTTTGAATTCCTCTGTATATCTACTTATATATCTCCCTACAAGTCTGTCATTGCATTAGTTTTGCCTCGTAAGTATTCTGTTTTGAATATTATTTCCTGAATATGAGCAGATCACATTTACCTAAAACAGCTGTATAACTTTGCTACAGTTTGTTGTATTGAATAACATGCTTTGCAATGATTTTCCTGTTATTTTCTGCAGACCGTCCGAAGACGCCGGAGATTGATTTGAACAATCAATATGAAAAATTCGTCACAGGAGAGACTGTGGAGATAACCTGCAAATTAAGCGTGAACTATTCATGTAGTTCTATGCACTTGTTTAGAAACGGCGAGTTATTATTCAAACAGATAACCGTAACCAGTTATCATTACCGGGCCTGCTCTTTTCAGATTATTGCAAATACTACGGGTTATTATTCCTGTCGATGTGCTTTATATGTATCAGAAAAATGGCTGCTATCAGAGCCGAGTGATTCACTTAATATAACTGTTATTAGTAAGTATAAACGTTTATATTGTATAATGCGGTCATAGAGTCATGGAACGCTGCAACACATAAACAAGCTTAGTGTATGCAGAAACATTAAGCTCCCTAGTCACAATGACATGCTCCTGGACCATTGCTCTCCATTCTTCCCCTAATCATGTAACAATCATTTTAATTTTTCAACCTTTTTTATTGATTTCCAGATAAAGAATAGACAAATCGGAAGAGGAGTTTAACAAGTAGATAATATAAAAGACATATAAACAGCAATAGTAAAAACAGAAAGTATATAATATCAAAATCCAATAGATAAAATATTATGCTTTAATATATACAATGGTCAAAAAAAACTAAAACTCCTCACAGCAATCATAAAAAAAAGATTGGAAATTTTATTGATAAGGAAAAAAAACCCACTAACTAAACTAAACTGAAACAAAAATAAAGGGAGAGCTTTCAAAACAATCAAAACTTTTTTTATATGTTGTAATAGATCCAGCATCCACTGCTAACGCTGGAAACTCGTTCCACAGTCTCATCACCCTCTGAGTGAAGAAGTTCTCCATTATGCTCCTCTTAAACATTTCACCTTTCACGCTTAATCCATGACCTCGTCTTTCCAACTGCTGCTTACATCTACCACATCTACACCATCATAATTTTATTTTGCTCTGTCAAATCACCCTTCTGTCTTCTACGGTCTAGGAGATAAAGCCCATACCTATTCAACCTTTCCCTTTAACTCAGGTCCTCAAATCCCTACAAAAAAATCCGTAAATTTCATCTGAAAATCTACAATGTTTTCTATGGGTAAGAGTCCAAAACTGCACACAATAATCCATGTTAGACTTCATTAACGTCTTATACATTTTCAACGTAACATCCCAACTCCTCTACTCAATATGAACATCAATATGCCGGCAAATCTCGTTACAACCCTATCTACATATGACTACGTTCAATAAATGTATATCTGTTTTCTAAGATCCCTCTGTTATTTCGCTCACCTTAGTGCCCTACTGGTCAGTGTAAAACCTAAAGAGATTGGCCCTCCCAAAGTGCAACACTTCAAAATTGGATAAAACTCCACCTCCCAGTTTTCATCCCATTTTTCCATCAACTCCAGATACTGCTGCAATTCCTAATAGTCTTCCTTGCTGTCTACTGCACCTCCTAATCTTGGTGTCATTCGCAAAATTGGTAACCCATTTTGCCACAACAACACCCAGATCCTTGATATAGAAGACAGCAAAGATTCCCTGTGGCACATCATTCATCACAGGCCTCCAGTCAGAGAGGCAAACATCTACGACCCCTCTCTGGCTTTTTCCGCGTAGTCAATGCTTAATCTCATTTACTAACTCATCCTGAATGCCAAGCGACTGAACCTTAACCAATGCCTCATGCGGGTATTTGCCGATAGCCTTGTAAAAGTCCATGTACAGTGCAATCACTGCCTTGTCTTCAGCAACTTCTTTGAAAAATTCTATATGTTTGTTTAGACACGGCCTACCACGCAAAAAGTCATGTCGAATATCCCTAATACGCCCCTCTCTATCAGAAAGCTTATATACACTTTCGCTTAGAATACCTCCCAATAACTTTCTCACTATTGACTTCAGGCGCACCTCGCTTATTCTTAGAGCCTACCATAAACAGCGGAACAACATTAGCTATCATAATCTGGGATACCTGCCGTTCGAATTGTCATTATACTGTACTGCACGCACCGTCATTTCATTCCACCCATAATCTCTCAGCTATCCCTGAAGCCAACATATAGTACCTAATCTTCACCTTCACCTACTATCTGTCTCTTCAGATCAACCCACGAAGCCAATCCTCGCACGAAATCAAACCGAAAATGTACTTATTAAAGGCGAATTGTTGCAGTTGACTTGCACCGTTGATTTTCAAGCAAACAGTACAACTTATCATTTGTACAGTAGCAGCCAAAAAAGTCATCCTATCAAATCTTATGTTACAAAAGACCGCCACGTTGCCACTTTCCAAATTGTGCCAAATGGAACGGATTATTACACCTGCGTCTCTGAAATATACGTTTCTGGACAGTGGCGATACTCAGAGGACAGCGAGAGGATCAAAGTCACAATAATCGGTAAATGAAATGCCTTTGATCGAGCGAAATGCATATAATAGTAAAGGTAGCGGCAAGTGCAAGGGGAGAGTCAAGGGACCTTTGCCTGAGTTTAACATTAAATTTTCTGTATTAACTAGATCACCCAAGACAACCAGAAATCAGTGTAAATTTCACCGGAAATGTATTTATCCAAGGGGAAATCGTCCCTGTAACCTGCAAGTCTGAATATCCACATAGAGTTCACAAGTTTCTTCTGTACAAGGGCAAGCATGGCACATTGCTGGGGAACATGAACACTGACGTCGGGCTCAACCTGGCTACCATTGATCTCTTACCCAATGAGACGGAGATCTACTTCTGCGCCTACCAAGTTACGATATCAGGGCGTCTTGTAGATTCGAAAAATAGTACACATTTGCAAGTCTATGTGATAAGTAAGTGTACCAAAATAGTAATATTGTACAATGTGCATGGAAATGAAACAACATTTGTTAAAGTGTGGAAGTCCTTAAGTATCTGCTTACCGGCCAAACGCCATAGCATTATATTCGTCAATGTGGGGCAGCGTGCAAAGATAATTACCATTAGCAAAACACTTTATTTCCAAATTCTATTCGTATTCCGACATGTCAGTGCTTGGAGTCCTCTTCAGCAAAGCTGAAGCCACCTTCACGTTAGAGGGGCCACACGTTATATTCCGTTTGGGTAGCCCCCAACCTGATGGCATGAACATCGATTTATCTATCAGGTACAAAAGAACAATTCCTTCTTCTTCTATTCTTCCTTTATTTCCCACTTTGACATTTTACCTATTGTCACTTATTATTCCCTCCCACCACACCCCCCAACCCCCCCCCCCCTACCCCCCGGTCATCGGCTTCTTCCCATTCTCCGATGGTCCACCCTTCTATCCTATCAGATTCCTTCCTCTACAACCCTTGACATTTCCCGGCCACGTGGTTCACCTACCATCTTCCTGCTAGCCTCCTTACCTTCCCCTACACTGGCATCTATCCCCTTCTTTTTTTCAGTCCTGTAGAAGGGTCTCGTCCCGAAAAGTCGACTGTTCTTCGATGCTGACTGACTTGCTGAGTTTCTTCAGCATTTTGTGCGCGCTGCTTTCGATTTCCAGCATCTGCAGATTTTCTCCTGTTTAAACAAAGGCTGACAAGCAAAGAATCGTCCCTGCTATTTATTTCCTGTTCGTTAACTTTCAAACTACTGTTAATATGTAAAGTTACAGAAAATAATGAAACTTTATATTTGTCCGCCCTCCGTTGCATTTGTAGAAAATGAAACGTCGATGATATTAGTAGAGGCTGTCAAATTCACTTCTGACATAGGTAGTTGCTACTTCGGTCCATTGAACTCTGATGTTGGAGAAAATAGAAGTAAACATGGGCGGCCACCTGAAGATCGTGCGTATTATATAATAGTGGAAGTGAATTCAGAACGTTAGCCACTGCAATTATGCAGAAGCAACTCTGACTGCTCCACTATTCATCCAGTTTATTTTCTAATTCATCGGACATGTAAGTATCTATGACCTATATTTAGTCACAGTTATGTACCCCGCAAGATGACTACAGTGAACAAGGGTTGCATCTTGACACAACTCACAGAACTACTGCATATTCGTCTTCTGAACTGAGACCAATTGCAGCCTGTAATTTCTCTTTCAAGAACGTATTTTTTGGCCGACTGAGCTATCTGGAGATTCTGTGATCTCCTGTGGAATTCGGCTTGGGTAAGATTCTGAGTCGATTCCTAATGTCTATCATAAACCCGTGGTCACTTCCATTACTCCGCCCGATTAAAAGTGTCGAGGACAACATCGGGAAAGGAACCAGGGTTCATAGCCGACTGCCTCGATTTAACAGGTCTCTTTCGCTGCTTCTGATGGGTGGAAGGTGCGTAACTCTTGTGTCCCACGCTGGCTAGTTCAAGAACAACTGCTGCCCTGCAAATAGCAGACTTCTAGACGTGCACGCTTCAGCATTGAACGCACTACGCTACTGTGGATGCGCTTCCGGGGACTCTGGGTGTGTGCCTTTTCTTTCTGTTTATTTCCTTTTTACGATTCGCACATTTTGTTCGGGACGCTTCAGCGTTGAACTGTCTCTGCAGCAGTAGGCTGCGATCATCGGCACAGCGCCGACGATTTCTCATTGTTTGCGCAATTTGTTCTTTTCTTCGCTCATTGGGTATTTGATAGTCTTGTTATTGGGCTTCTTCCTTGAACGGGTTCTATTGTGTCTTTGATTTCTAGTTGCCTGCGAGAAAACAAATCCGAGGGTTGTATACCGTATTAATGCAGACATGCATCGATAATACATGTATTTTGGGGTTTTATATCTGTAGATAGATAAATAGATAGATAGCTATTAGATATAAGTACATCATTGTTTTATATATCTAATTTCGCAGTTTCAAATTGGTTATGGATGACATGCAACTATATATTAATGGGATTGTATCTGTTGGTATGTTTCAGGGCCTCTTATGATGGCAGAGATTTATCTCAAGCAGAATTTCTCGATACATATAGGAGGAGAAACGTTGTCATTAACTTGCAGATCTCCGGATCAGGATGCAAATGGAACATTCTATTTGTACAATGTGAATAGCTCTTTTCCAGCGGCAGCACATAAAATCATAAAAGGATCAAATTCGGTAACTTTTAATGTAACAACTATGATGAAGTCAGGAGAAGAATCCTACCAGTGCATGTACAAAGCAAATGTCGCCGGTCGAGTGATTGAGTCTGAACGTAGCCGTCCTTTGTTCATAACGGTAAAAGGTGACTATATGTTGTTCTTCATCATAGACAGAAATTTTTCCTTGGCGTATTCCTGTATCTAAGCAATGAACTTATTTTCCATGGGCAGAGTCTGTCAAACAGCGGATCCCCACACTTCGTTGCTATAGATTTTGCATGTTCTCCGTGGACCATGTCGGTGTTAGCTGGTTGCCTATAGTTCTTCTCAGCTGTCATTTGGTAGCGTAACTCTCTTCTGTAAACTATTCATACTGTGTAGCGGTGTGGTAGAAACTAGGTGGAGATCATTCACATGTAGGGAGATTGAAAATAAGTAGAATCAATATAAATATGTATCGATGTGAACTACATGGGCAAAGGCGGTTGCTTCAGTAATTGCATGAGAATGTTTTTGCAGAATACAGCCATTGTTTTTGAATAAGTATAATCCTAAAGGAACATAGATAAATGAATAATGTGCAGGTAGAATAGACTTCATTTAATTCGAAATGGTGTTCGGATATCGTAGTCCAAATTGCCTGTTCATGGTCCTGCGCTCTACTGTTTCATGTGCTCTGCTTTAATACCTCCATGTGCAATAATATAAAGACATCTTACTTCCCTACTCACATGATCATTGAACCGCTTCATTTAAAACACAGTTTTAGTTTCGCAGTCAAAAAATATGCAGTTAAGTCTACCCTGTACTGTTACAATAACCTACATTGCTCCAATTTGCCAAAACGCGATATTCAGCTTTCTATGGAATGATAATCCAACTATGTGTCAGACTTTCTATTCAATGTAATGGGAGTACCACTACATTTGAAATTCCAAGCACACGGTGTTCAGCAACTCGATCTAATATGATCGTGAAGCCCGATATATCTCGGTTCATATTTGGACCATCTTTCTTCAGATGCCCTCAACGAAAATAAAACTTTGTTACTTACCAACCCCGTCTGTCTCATTCGAAATAATAGATGTTCCGTTCCAAAATAAGCAAGACATATAGAGTAGGAATCTGAAAGCATATAATGCACAATAAACTGATTGCAAGGAATTTGACGCCTGGTCTTGTAACTGCATGTGTCACGGAATTAAAGGGCCCTAGAATCTAAAACGCCTACGCCGCCTGTGTTACCAATCTGCATTACTCACACTTTCCTACAACAGACACCTAACTCTCTATCCACATCTGTAATATACACGTTCCCATCCAAATGACTATTAAACTTCCTTGTTGTATCCATCCATACCAATCCGGTGGCAGCTTGCTGTGTATTAGCAACCCTACCGTGTCTTAAGCTTGCACTTCACGTCTACTTTAAATTCCCTCCTCTCAACTTAATCTCGACTAGTCAAGCTTTACACTTTGCTGCCTAGAGAAATGGATTGTGACTCAATGGTCCAAGTAATTGAACCATCGTAACCTTGACCGGGTCCTTCTCCAAGCTCATCCGTTGCAGGGATTATTAACTCAAACTGCCAGTATTTCCTCTTAATTTATAATAATTTTAAGTATATATCCAATGTCATTCCGTCTGATTAATTGCATGCCCACTGGTTCCATTACACTGTATCAATACCGGTGAGCAAACGTCAGACTACAAACCCGCTTAAAAGCTTGGATGGACCAAGATTTGTCAGAATTGACATCGAACACACTAACATTTCTTAGATGTAATTTCGAATCTTCCTAAAAATGGGTGGATCTTAACAGTTTAAGGATAAATCAGAATCAGAACATATCGAAGCGCATAATTAGTTTCTCATTGTGCGTGTTAGCAAATTGTAACTCTATTTAACCTATCTTTCTCCGATTCTCATTACTTTAACCAGAACATCCTCCAAAGCCGACAATTGCGATAGAAAGACAAGGCCCCCAGACAGAAGAGGGGCTAAACGTGACTCTAATCTGTACAGCTCCCGATATGTACGCTGCCAACGTGTTTCACTCATATCTGAATCTTGAAGGAAAATCTGACCAATACACAGAAACGGAAGGGGGGCATTCCGCTACATTCACTTTAATAGTACCACCTATAAAAATGAGTGAAGTATATTTTACATGCAAATATGAGGTGAAAATCGCTGAACGATCGATAGAATCGGAATTAAGTAATCCACTGGTTTTACCCACAACAGGTAAGTAGGAAGTCATTCATATAACCGATGAACCATAGAAGTAGATAAAAGCATTACGTATCCACATAGCATACTCGAGAATTGCCCTGTTCGTATGTTAATTATATTATCATTAAAAATTAAGTTTAGCATTGTTTGCTAAGGCAAGCGCTAACTTTTTTTAAAAGTAAGCACAAAATTTCAATTTGAAAATGTCACTTCTGTGTCCTCAAGTCCTTCGAGATAAGTATGCAAGTGGAAAATATAACTATGGGGTTTAGGTAGAGAATGAATTAAAAACTGTAATTTTATGAGGTTCAAAATAGCATTAAATATATCACAAAAATTATCGGAACAATGAGATGCCACCTCGTGTGAAAACATGCAACAGGATGAGGCCTTGAGTTTCGAAGAAGTGACGCTCCAACTTTTTAGGGTGCATGCTTTAATAAAGAAGAATAGATATTGTTTCGAATAATTAGTTGTTGCCAGCCTATGGAAACCGCATCGCCTTTGAGTTGGAACACTGCTAGTTTTCAAAGAAGACAAAATAAAATGACGGCACCAGGGTCTGTATGTTCTCGAATTGATTAGATAGAGATAGATAGATGTATGATGGTGGGGAGAGACACCGAATTGGTAAGAGAAAGCAAAGGACGGCAGATAGCGGAATTACTTAAGTAAGGGTGGTGATTAGTGGGGCCAGAAAAGGGCGGAATATAAGGAAATGGAATCAGTAGGGCGGATTAGATGAAACGAAAAATTGTAGTGTGTGATCAACAAGTAAATAGAAGGAAACTTAAAGTAAGGATGCTCCGAACCCACACCTGTACCAGTGGAAATAATTTGCACATTTCGGATTGCATCCAGACGAGAAAATGCTCGATTTTGTTTTGTCGAAATGCTATATTTAATCATAATATAACAAATCCATGGGAAGCCAATACTCGGCATTAGGAAACAGTGATTCACATGTGGGAGTAATATTGCCGAAAGAATGGTAAATGATGAAATACCAGTGAAGGGAAATTAAACTAGTAGACAATTTGGCATATAATGGTTTAGAATTTGTGGATCTACACTCATGAATTAGAGAGAATTGCTATGAGGTGGCGATAGACATTGCCTTGTGGAAAAACAAACACGGCATCCTTGATCGCAGGCGTGCAAAATGAAAAGAGAAGTATTGGACGTGCAAGTAATACTGACGCAAATCGTTCAGAAATATAAACTGCTTAGTGTCGATTTCGTAACTGGTTAAGATCGCAATTTAATAGAGATGGACGATCCTTGAGAGATTGGAAGACATGAGGGCTCAGGAATGAAATGTATTCCCGTATATTTAACAACCTTCTGGTAAGATTGGCATGTGATTCTGTAGCTAATGGGAGACAAGCAATTATGGACAGGTATGGGAACTCGTGCACGTTACTGGTTTCTAATATATATTTGTGATTTGGCCCTGAGTGGTTTCAGCCGCGTTTGTGTTGAAATGAAAAGTTTAATCCAAGCTTTGTAGAAAAGTTTGTTACCACCAATTCGAGGCTTCTGTATGGCCGTCCCAGGACTGCCGTGTCTTTCCGTTATGGGTAGAATTAAACCCGCGGCATGATCATGGCTGAGCTGGAGTTCGTGAATAAATGGGGTAAAGCGTTTGCCCATATAATCTGCCATATTGATGACAAATGAAATAACCCTATGCCTTCTTCCCGGTTGGTGGTAATATGTTATGAAAACTTTGATGATCCATGAAAATACATACCAAAACCATTTGGACCTGTAAAAATGCCGCTGTCCTGCAAATTGCTGTGGAATCCGTGACTCGATGCATTTTCCCAATCCCGCTCCATGAAAAGTCACAGATATATCATCCACATGCCACTTGGACGTTCGGGACTATGTATTACCATAGGTTGAAATCTCTGATTTATTTTCAAACCTGTTTGCATATTTGTAATATTTGTATTATCTGCAACATTCACTTCCCAGTCCGCTAATTGCAATGAATAATTGCCAAGATCCTAGAGATATCCAATTGAGATGAAAAAATGCCGTTGAACTTTCCTGTATGTATCAGAGGAAAAAATCATGATTGAGGATAATTTGCACAGACATTTTCTGAAGAAGTTTAGAGGAGCGTGAGAGGCTTTATATATTAAGATATTTTACGCTAGTATATATGGGGAATGCACTATTTTGCGCGAATGCAGAATTGCAAGCCACTATTTATAAAGAAAGGGATGAAGCATATTTTATTTCTCAAGGTGTGTCGAAGCTTTGCAGCATTTTTGCTCAGTAGCTAATCAAGTATTTGAATACCAAAATGCGTAGATATAAGGGTCGGCCATAAAAACAAGAACCTGGCAAACTACGGCAGGTAGAAATAAATGGTTGGAAATAAATAAGTTAGTAGGATGAAAGTGAAGTTCTCAGTTGTTAGTAAAATATGAAACAAAACAATGTATCAAGTTACAATTAGCTGATAATTAGAGAATAATGACTAATCAGATTATCCTCCTATAGCAAATTACAATAGACAATAGTTGCAGGAGGAGGCCGTTCGGCCCTTCGAGCCAGCACCGCCATTCAATCTGATCATGGCTGATCATCCACAATCAGTACCCGGTTCCTGCCTTCTCCCCATATCCCTTGACTCCGCTATCTTTAAGAGCTCTATCTAAATCTTTCTTGAAAGCATCCAGAGAATTGGACTCCACTGCCTTCTGAGGCACAGCATTCCATAGATCCACAACTCTCTCGGTGAAAAAGTTCTTCCTGAACTCCGTTCTAAATGGCCTACCCCTTATTCTTAAACTGTGGCCTTTGGTTCTGGACTCCCCCGACATCGGGTGCATGTTTCCTACCTCTAGCGTGTCCAATCCCTTAATAATCTTATATGTTTCTATCAGATCCCCTCTCATAAATTCCAGTGTATACAAGCCCAGTCGCTCCAATCTTTCAACATATGACAGTCCCGCCATCCCGGAAATCAATCTCGTGAACCTACGCTGCACTCCCTCAATAGCAAGAATGTCCTTCCTCAAATTTGGAGACCAAAACTGAACACAATACTGCAGGTGTGGTCTCACCAGGGCCCTGTACAACTGCAGAAGGACCTCTTTGCTCCTATACTCAACTCCCCCTTTTATGAAGACCGACACGCCATTAGCTTTCTTCTCTACCTGCTGTGCCTGCATGCTTACTTTCAGATACTGATGAACAAGGACACCTAGATCTCGTTGTACTTCCCCTTTTCCTAACCTGACACCATTCAGATAGTAATCTGCCTTCTTGTTCTTGCCACCAAAATTATAAGTTGAATTTAGCTAGCCAATGACTAGCGTGAGGGTGAAAAAGATCATCTGTGTCCATTCGCATCATGGGAGCGTAGGTGCAGGTTGGGGCGCGGAATTGTGAATGTTTACGTTCAATTACTAGCTAACAGGATTTGTTTTTCCATTGACAGGAATAGTTAGAAGGAATCTCTATAGAATTTTACCTTTGAAAAGATGCCATGTGTATGATATTTGATATTGTATAAGTACTGGAATTATTTCATAGTTTTTTACGATTGTATCTGAATTTTAGATGGGCATTTTTGGTATTATATTCTGGGAGGGGTCCTGTGTCTACTGATACTCATCTGCTTCGTGTCAACTATTGTGGCGAAGAAGACGACAGGTAATAATCGACAATCTACTGTAAATTTACTGAAATTAGCCATCGAGTCATTTTCCTGCTGAGTCTTCGCCGACCAACAAACACTGATTTCTACGAATCTACCTGTATATTTAAATCCATTGTGATACACCATGCGTTTCATCAACTGCACCACCCTCCACCAGTCACTAACAAAACAAAGAGCAAATCCCTACTGCCAATACCCCTTCCAACTCCTGTGTCTTTGGGATGCGGCAGGAAAGCGAAGCACTCAAAAGAGATTCACTAGATCATTGCGAGAACGTGAAAATTCCAAATGGACAGCATGTGGTCACAGGATTGAACCTAGATGGAGTGTGTTGCGAGGAAACATCTTTACGAGCTGCACACACTGTAATAACACATGATTTGCGATGTGAAATAAGTTTAGTTCTCAACAAATTGACGAATCAAGGGATATTGACAGATTAAAATCAGGGGAGATTAGATAGGTTAGGAATGTTTTCCCAGAGGGGATGTTGGCTGATTGATAACCTTCATTGCCTGCGAAACGAAAACAAAATTGTCATTCGCAAATGCAGTCTTGCCGCCTGTGTTTTCATCCAGTTCGTTAATAGAAATTAAGAATAGCGCCATACACATAGTCCTCCAGTCTGGAAAATAAAATCCAACAACAATTTACCACCACCTTCTGTTTCTACAATAAAGCAAATTTGTGAAGCGGTTAGCTTCCACACATTATGTCCTATGTCATCTAATCTTCTGGACTTGCTGAAGCACATATCCCTCTGTTCGCATCTACCTTCTCGTATTTTCAACAAACTGAGACAATAAAGCAGACGCAGATCTAACATACTTGATGGTAAATTGCCTTTGTGTTCTTTCTCAAGCTATCAATTAGATTGACTTACAAGTAGTAAATGAATCACTGCTTTAAGACCATAAGACCATATGTCATAGCAGCAGAAGTATGGCATTTCGCCGATCGAGTCTCTTCCGCCATTTCATCATGGATGATCCATTTCCTTCTCAACCCCGTCCCTTTGCTTCTGCCCATAATCTTTCACGCCCTAACTAATCAAGAACCTATCACCATCCGCCTTAAATACTCTTCATGATCTGGACTCCACAGACGCCTGTGACAACGATTTCCACAGATCGACCACCCTCGGGCTAGAGAAATTTCTCCTCTTCTCCGTTCTAAATGGGCGTCACTCTATTCTGAAGCTTTGCCCTCTGGTCCTAGACTTCCCCGCCGCGGGAAATTTTCTCCCCAAACATTCACTCTATCTAAGCCTGCCAACAGCCGTTGTGTTTTAATGAGATCTTATCGTCTACGTTCCAGCGAGTAAAGGCCCAGAGCCCTCAATTGCTCCTCATATGATAAGCCTTTCATTCCAAGAATCATTATCGTGAACTTCCCCTCTGAACCCTCTCTATTCTCAGCACATCCTTTCTTAGATAAACAGCCCCAAACTGCTCACAGTACTCCTACTGAGTCCTACCAACTTACATCCATCTGGGTTATTTCTCCTTTTTTAACATCAAACCATAAAACTGTCAGACATAGGAGCAACATTAGGCCATTTGGCTCATCGGGTCTGTCCTGCCATTCTCTTATTGGATCATAAGACCATAAAGTACTGGAGCAGAATTAGGCTATTTTAGTCATCCCATCTGATCCGCATCTCATCATGGCTAATCCAATTTCCCTCTCATCCCCAGTCTCCTGCCTTCTCCACGAATTCTTGCATGCCTTGACACCTCTGCCTTAAATAGAGACAAGGACTAGGCCTCCACAGCTGCCAGTAGCGACGAATTCCACAGATTCATCAGTCTGTCTAAAGAAATTGCTCCTCGTCCCGGTTCTAAATGGACGCCACTCTATTATAAGGCTATGCCATCTCGTCTTAGACTCTCGCACCATTGGAAATATTCTCACCATATTGTGCCGAATTTCTTATCCCTCTCAATTCCAGTATACTGCCTTCATAGTTTTTGACGCCCTGACTAATCAAGAACTTATTAACCTCAGGTTCAATTTTACTCGATGACTTGTATTCTCAGTCTGCCTTGAATTACCTCTGGCTTTTGCACATCTGTGAAAAGACAATGAGGAATTTGCCCTTTCCATTTTGTGCTCTAATGCTTGTTGACCTCAACACTGAGTCCATTCCGCAGAAGCGGTGATAATTGTAAAGATACCACCTGAGTTTTGATTATTAGGTGGTAACTTTGAGGGAGTGATGCTTCTGATTTGTTTTTGCTGACTTCATTTACTTTATTTATGTTATATAATTGCATTTTCAGTTTGTACTTTGTGATCTTGTTTCAATTACGTCACCATTTGGTCATTTTAATTACTTTCGTGACAAACACTAAATTGAGTGAGACTACAGTTAAAGGTCATGGGTTAACGGTGAAAAGTGAAATATATAAGGGGACCATGAGGGGAAACCTCTTCACTGAGGGGGTAGTGAGAATGTGGAACCTGCACAAGTGTGCATGTGAGCATAATTCCAACGTTTAAGAGAAGTTTGGAAGGGTGCACGGAAAGCAGGGGTAAGAAAGACCCCTATGACCCTAAATAAGCAATGTTCCTGAAAGCCTTCAGGATTTCTGACGTTTAGATCAGGCACTTGACATCTTTTTAAAGTGGCCTATTCCGAGGGCTGTTTGGTTTAATGGGCCAACTTGAGTTCACAATGACTTCCTGAGACCGGGCGCTGGCGACAACTTTATGGACACTTTAGTTTGTTACTACTTCTTCACGGCTATAAGAACAGATATAAAAAGCAGGGTTTACCTCAGAATGTACTAATATATTTTCTTCACTTTTCTACAATCAACTCAGAGAAAAAAAGGTGAGACGTTTATCGTTTTTGCAAAAATGTCGAAATTTCTTTAAATGTCTGAAATAATGTTTGATTTCCGAATAATAGTGCAAATAGTGGCCGTGCTATTGTGTGACGATATTCATGATTTTAAATATCTGTTCACCATAGCTGTCTGATAAAAATGTTACATGACTCCCTATATTTGCAATTCTACAGCTGAATCTCTGTCAATCATTTGAAAGCTGGGGTAATTGGGTTTATTATTACCTGAACAGTTGGGGAACATAGCAATAAAATCATAAGAACCCAGAAGTCTGGCTGGTTGCATTTGAACATATAAAGTAGGTCGTTGGGCAGTGCACTACAATAACATGCCATACCGACCATTCTGCCTGAGTTAATCTGTGTACATAGTGCACATCCCTTCATTTCCTATCGTTTGCTTACTGCCTGAATGTCCCTATCTTAACTATTTACTGAAATCTGGTCGGTGATCCTGGCACCTTTTTAAATTCGACGTAAAATAAAATGGTCTTATGAATCTTCTTGAAACTCCCCCCCCCCCCCCCACCCCAAACCTGGAGTATCTGACATTTTCACACTGAGGAAAAATACACGTAGTAACCTATATTTGTCTCTCATAATATGATAAATTACATCAGGTATCATCTAAGCCGACACCTCGGAAAAGGCAATTCAATATTGTTCAACCTGCTCTTATACCTAGTGCAGTACAATCTAGTTCTCGGCGAACGTTTGCAATTCTCCAGGCCTCCATAGCGTTTCTTTTGTGTGATAAACTTAACCACACATATCACACTAAAAGGAGAGGAAGTGAAGTTTTATTATGCATTTATTATCAATGCTCCAGTCGATAAAGCCAACAGGTCACGCACATTTTTATCATCCTATCTACTTATGTTTCTTGGGGGCCGTGGGCTCGAACGGTAAGCTACCTTCCTTCTTCAAAGCTACTAAGCGTCCTACTACGTACTGTATAGTTTGCTCTTATATTTGACTTCTCAAACTGAATCATCTGTCTTGTTTCAATTCCCTTTAAGAACGCTTCATACAATCTAGCTCACATAATGCTACACATGATCTCCAAGCTGCCTGGTGTTGTTCACCAAACAATGATATGTGAGACAATTCGACATCAATTATACTCAAAACAGTTCAACATGTACTGTAGTGATGGGCGATGCAAATTCCAATATTAATCCATATTTTTGCATGGAGTTACGAACGCCCGAATTGTGGACACCCCACATATATATGCGAGAACGTTTAGGTGTCCATTCGGATTTTCCGGCTTCAGCTGGAGAGCAATGGAACTTCTCCTACTTGCTTTTTCTCTCCACCTCTCCCATCTTCATACTCCCGAACTGAAATAATCGCGGGCGAGGTCAGGCCGACCGGAGCTGGGAGCTCCATGCAAACTCACTCGTTCAGTGCAGCCGGATGGCGGCCTCTCTCATTGATTTTGCTTACTCTCGCGTCAAACCGCTGTAATGACTTATCGCACAGACTGATTTTGGTTATCCTCATTAGGAGTTATTCTGTTCACGAACAATTGTCAGGAATACAAACACGTCATAAACTTGGGACAGCGAAGTAACGCTAACGTATTAACATGTTATCAGAGTGCCATTAAAGTAGATATCAAAAGCTAATGCCCTTATGCAAACGGAGTAGCTCGTAAATGTAATATAATGAATATATTAATGCATATGGCGTGTGCGTTTGACTGTGTGTGTGTGTGTGTGTGTGTGTGTGTGTGTGTGTGTGTGTGTGTGTGTGTGTGTGTGTGTGTGTGTGTGTGTGTGTGTGTGTGTCTAGTGTCCGACGAAAAAGGAAAGTACTCCTTTAGCCTCGGAGGCATCGAGTGATTAATAGTGGAAGCATGCCCTCATGCCCTTTGGCATAGTACGATTGATAAGATGAACTCTTGATCTCGCAATCTACCTTATGATCTTGAACTTTATTGCTTACCTGTAATATTGTGTACGTTCTCTATAGCAGTTACACTTTCCTCCACATGCATTGTTGGGATTTTACACTGATTCACCTCAATGCATTGTATAGGGATTTGATCTGTATGAACATTTTGCAAGATAAACTTTTCACTGTATCTCAGTAAATGTGATTATAACAAACTGATTACAGGTACAATTCAGACCGTGTTGCCCAACGAGCTAGTCCTGTCTAAGCGCCTTTGAAATACGGCTCTCTAATCTCTTTCTTTCATTGTATTTATTAGGATAACCTTCAAATATCGCTAATACACTCGCCTCAATCGTGTAGTGGCAGATCATTCCAAATACGCACCTCCCTATGATTGGAAAAACTGTGGCTCCTTTTAAATCAGTTGTGCATAATCTTAAATCTATGCCCTCTTGTTTTTAGATTCTTCTTCTTGGAAAAATGACCATTCAATTCATGATCTTATACCTCTTTCAGATATTTAATATTACTATTCCATTCATGAACTTATACACCTCTATTAGATACTGAAGCTGGTTTCCCCCCAAAGTCAGCACAGAGATTCGGCAATCTTCGGTGCCTTCTTAATTCTTTGGTGCCAACCGTTGACAAAATAAGCTAAAGTATTACACATGCAGTCAGAAGAGCACGATGAAGTTGCTGATATTTCCATTATTCTAAACTAGTCTTAAAACCGTTATCTGTCATTAATAATTCCGTACACCTATCAATAATACTAATTGAAATTACCGATATTCGTTTCAGGAAACAATCTTTTTCCCCGGAAGAAAGCACAACAACACCTGTCTGTGAGTACTCGTTCAAGTTAATTTCCATCATTTAATTTACTTATATGCTATTGACTGTTTTATTAGTAATATTTTCAATTGCTAGTTTATATTTTTATTTGATCACGTTAAAGTGTGAAGCAGATTGTTGTGTCGGAGCTATTGCAGGCGTGGTTCCTGCTCTTCGACAGCAGAACCCTGCGCTCGCTTCTGATCCTAAACCACTATAAAAAGATCATTACTCAATCTTTTTAGTTAAGATGGATTAAAAGTCACAATTAGCTTCGCAACAGTGTGCGTGCTAGCATTTAGTCACTTGCTGTGATTCACGGAAGAAATTTCCACCAAATCAGTTCCATTCTTTCTGTTAAGTTGATCAAAAAAATCCTCCGATTGAGTTATCAGCTGATTCTCATATAGTCCGTGGTAACACCTATGTTTTTCCGAACTGTACTTTACTAACACTATTTGCATATAGCGATCTTCATAAGCCTGCCATTATAGGTAATCGCATCTAAAATGTGCTAATGTATTTGAGTACGTTCAATCATACAACCAACTATCAAAACAATTGTTCTGTTTCGCTTTGCACTTCAGATTTAACCATTAAATTTGGCTTGCATTCTTGCACGATAGGTTGTTTTCTATAATTTCTCCACGCAAGTAGATTTGACAGAACTAGACAGAAGAAAATGCTGTTCGCTCTGATCCTAAAATGAATGCAAACTTTCCAAAATTTTATCAAGCATTTCTGGATGGAAAAACAGATAATCCATCAAAGATTAGGATTAAGGAGTTATGTCCGTCACAACACGTAGCTTTGAATACTTCCATCCTCCCCCGATAAAACTAATTTATAGCAGGAAGACGACGGCATATGAACGACTAATCAGAAATAGAGACTGTTTATCACTACTAGCGATTAAAAAGACAAATAAATACTAGGCTCACTGGGAACTCAAAGGATTCTGCAGCTGTTTTGTCCTCATGAAGGGACCCGGAGGAAAAAGTCGATACTTTCCATATATGCAGCTGGGCCTGCTGATATCCTCCAGCATTTTGTAAGCTCCCCAATAAGCAGCGGAAAGTTTGCGCGTCCTATAAATTAATTGAATATAAATTCAGTTTAATTTATTAACGATTATTCGAACATTAATATCCCGCAGATGCAGTGGTCGTCAAGAAACGCCGCACGATTGAGCAAAATGTAAGTTGATCACGATACTGCACTTCTGCCTTACTGTTTGACATTTCCAGAGATTTACGTACCGCCGCTACCTGTCCATTGACCATATACATTCAATGGACACTTTATTAGGTACACCTGTACACCTGATTTTTAATGAAAAGCTTTGGGAGCAATTTGTTGGACCATAGGATGCAAACATGGGCAAGATGTTCAGTTGTTTAGATCAATAGCCAATTAGGGACAAAATATAATCTGTGTGATTGAAGTAGGATGAGTGTTGGCGCAAGACCGGGTTGTTTGAGTATTTCAGAAACTGCTGATCTCCTGAGAATTTCAGGTACACCATTTTCGAGAGTTTACAAAAAATGGTGTGAATAAAAATACCCAGTGAAGGCAGTTCTGGTGGCAAAAAAAGCTTTGTTAATATGAGTGGTCCGAGCAGAATGGTCAAACTCGTTCAAGCTGTCAGGAAGGCGACAGTAACGCAGACAACCACCCGTTATGACAATGGTGTGCAGAAGAAAATCTCTAAATACACGCTTCGAACATTGCAGTGGAGGGGAAGACCACACTGGGTTTCATTCCGGTATCTAATAAAGTGACCACTGAGAGACGATTGATCTCTCTTCCCCTATCATGCTAATAATACGAAAGCCAGAGATAGAAAGTATTAATTTTTGAAAAGCTGTGTTAAGGTTGTGTTTTCTTTTATATATCCAGCTTGAACATGAATATGACACGGTCGCTCTTAGTGATATGGACTTTAACTCGATGAGGCAAACGACTGAATATGCGTCCATTAAATAGTCCCTTTTTTGTGGGGCTGCGTGCGGGTAAGCCATACAACATGTTTACGCTCTTAACATAACTGAGAATACTCTGCGTAATATAGCTTCTTTTGTCGCGTTATTCCGTTAAAATGCTCATCATATTACTTGGAGTATTTTTGCTGAAGGTAGAATAATAAGTAAGCCACTGGAGGGAGTAGATTTAAAGAAATGTGTTCGGCGAGTAAAATTAACAAGCCCCCACATTTTAAAGGATGCAGTTGTGGCGGGTTCCGGTGTGCTTTTCTGTCTGGAATGTAAGTGTCAGATTCACGTAGCTTGTGAATGTTTTCAATGCATCCGTCATCATTATTTTGTCAATTAGTGGGATTCGTTTAGTTTGCATAAACTTTATGATTGGTTGTCGTTACATTAATCTTTTATTCCGTTCATAACGTCAGTCCAAAATTAAATATTGGGTGATGAATTTTGTTTATGATGCATGCCACTAAGAAGAGAAAATCTGCACTTGGGCAAGTTAACAGAGAGCTACTGAGCATAACTTTCAATGGTTGTCAGAATGAGCACGGCTATTGAAACTCCTTTAGTATCCGTAAGGTGGCGTGTTGTCTTGTCCTGGAATTCCGTGTCCGAGTTCTTTGACTCCAATGCAGGTTCCAGACTTCCCTAAATTTAAGTACGGCAGTATATTAGTGGAAATGAAAATTATGCTTTGCTTCCATTGTTTTGAATGATATCTCCTGTTTTAACGGGTCTAACTCATAAATCATGCGCATTTTATAAGTTAAGCTTATAAGGTTTGATTTCACATTTGTCATTTCTATTAACAGTAATCCATATTGCCTTAGCCGCAGGAATTTCTCAATTGGAACTTCGCCGGTACTGAACTGAAGGACATGCAGCCAATCGGATGTCGTTGCTCAGCACTGGATCGTCGAGTCACAAGCACGTGTACTGCAAGCGCTGCGTGGCTGTTACGAAATTCGAGGTTTGGTTGTGGGAATTTGGCGATGAGAGCACTATCCAAGTAATTTATCATCTAAATTGTGATGTTTAAATTTGTTACTTTTCTAGTAGTTTCGCTCCCATGTTAACTGTTAAGGTTAACAAACTGGCTTCTCAGTAATGTAAAGTAACATGGTGTCTCCGTTGTTCTCGGCAGCAGCTTGCTTTGTTTATAATTACTGATAATAGGTTTACTGTCCAATTGGAGAAGTGGCATTCTTTCTTATGTCTGGGAAACTGTGTTTTCGCGCTTTTTTCGGGGAGGCGAGTGAAAAGGACAGACGGCGGATACCGGGATTCGGCGGTTCAGAGGTTGACGAAGGCTCGGAGGTAGTTCTGGACGGATCCGGAAGCGTGAGCTCCAACTCATTAAAATTTCTTGTGCACAAAACTGATAAGTGTACTGAATTGGCGCCTTTATTTTATCTGTTTCTACTAACCCATCACCAACAAATAATTATAAAGTGTAATCATTTAATTGCATATTGTGTACTGTCTGATATTTTATATTGTCGGCTTGTACCGGGACGCATCACACAGTACCCACACCGACTCGATTACAGTATTGGCGAGATCAACGCCAGTATACCCAGACGAACGGGAGTCAATTGGGCATAGACGCTACAATTTAATTTGTGACGTAGCAAGTTTTTGACGGCAATTTAAGTGTAGGCGTCCTTAAAACTTGCTTTTATTTTGTACAGACAATGAATGAATGCATATTGCAAGAACGTGTATGCTCCCTTTCTTGCTTGTTTCCCCCTTGTTCAATCCGGGTATCGACGTAGATTATTAAAGTGTTACGTTTACTGAAGAATTCGCTCCTTTATTTCTCTTCACCCATGCATCGAAAACATCCGCCACATCCGCAGATACTGAAACTCAAGAGAGTTTCATACATTCATTCATTCATTCACAATTCGACTTATCTGACTACATCGTCAGACCTACAAGTATCTGGGAGTACAGTTAGACGAGAAGCTAGACTGGACTGCCAACACAGATGCCTTGTGCAGGAAGGCACAGAGTCGACTGTACTTCCTAAGAAGGTTGGCGTCATTCAATGTCTGTAGTGAGATGCTGAAGATGTTCTATAGGTCAGTTGTGGAGAGTGCCCTCTTCTTTGTGGTGGCGTGTTGGGGAGGAAGCATTAAGAAGAGGGACGCCTCACGTCTTAATAAGCTGATAAGGAAGGCGGGCTCTGTCGTGGGCAAAGTACTGGAGGGTTTAACATCGGTAGCTGAGCGAAGGGCGCTGAGTAGGCTACGGTCAATTATGGATAACTCTGAACATCCTCTACGTAGCACCATCCAGAGACAGAGAAGCAGTTTCAGCGACAGGTTACTATCGATGCAATGCTCCTCAGACAGGATGAAGAGGTCAATACTCCCCAATGCCATTAGGCTTTACAATTCTACCGCCAGGACTTAAGAACTTTTTAAAAGCTATTATTAATGCTTTTTGAGATAGTGATTTAGATGCATATCATATTTTTTACTGAGTTAAGTATTGTATGTAATTAGTTTTGCTACAACAAGTGTATGGGACATTGGAAGAAAAGTTGAATTTCCCCATGGGGGATGAATAAAGTATCTATCTATCTATCTATCTATCTATCTATCTATCTATCTATCTATCTATCTATCTATCTATCTATCTATCTATCTATCTATCTATCTATCTATTCTGTAGTTTCCGAAAATGGCCCACTTCGCCGTGGGAATAAGTTTGCCTTTACGTCCCCACGCGTTGTCATCATTTCAGGTGTAAAATACAAACTTTAGTTAGTAATTCATTTAGAGTATATTTCTATTACCGATTTCCATCGTTGGTAAATTTGCGACGTTAAGTGCCTTTGCGGATAATGTAGACGATGGTGAAAAATTACAAAGGGATTTTGATGGATTATTCATGTGGGTTCAGGATTGGCAAATAGCTTTCAGTCAGATAAATAAGCACTATCCCATTTTGTGGTATGAAGTTAGTACATGGCTGGGCAATGAGGAGTCTTGTGAAATAGAAAGAAGGAGGAGTGCAGGTTCACAGTTCGCTGGTAGTATCCTCTTCTGTAGACAAGGACGAACAAGATATTAAGCAAGCCTTTTGATTCACAGCACCGCATTTAAGAGTTCCCCGAGGTGACATAAAACAAGAACAGACGAACATGATAGATGGGCTTACTGAGCATGGTCTTTCTTCGAGGTACATTTTCTAAAATAGGAGTTCACAATTTTAAGAACAGAGGCACGGAGTTTAAAAGGATAACTTCTTCACACAAGGCGCAGTACCTCTTTGGAGTGAGATGTTAAAATTGTGGTTGAGGCAGGCACATCATCAACTTTTAAAATTTATCTGGCGATAAGGGCCTGTTTCCATGTTGTGTGAACATATGATTTTATAACTACTATTGCTAAAGACAATCTATTGCTTTATGCAAGATTACCCAAACTTAAAATTCATATGACACGAATATTGGACGGGTTGTAATAGTAAGCAGAGTAATTTTAGGATAAAGAATGATGCGGATCAAGCAGTAATTTGGGCAGACAACGCCTGATGACTTTTAATGCTGCCAGATATGAACACAAGAAAATGGTACGAGGAATCTAGTTACACACACAAAATGCTGGTGGAACACAGCAGGCCAGGCAGCATCTATAAGGAGAAGCACTGTCAACGTTTCGGGCCGAGACCCTTCGTCAGGACTAACTGAAAGGAAAGATAGTAAGAGATTTGAAAGTTGGAGGAATCTAGTTGGCGCCTCGTCTACAGTGCTCTTCAATAAGATGGTGGCATGGTGATCTAACACTTCTTCTGTGTCAGATCCCATAACCATTAATTAGTAAGTATTTCAAACAATTCCCTAATCTCACAATAAATAAATCAAATTACATTGTGCCCTTCCTCAATTGCAGAGAATTCCAAAAGCCTCTGATCTTCATACATCTACATCTCCTTTCCTCTTCAATAAAAATGTATTTGATTCCTCTTATCCATAACCACAGATTTCCTTACATTATAAACACAAGAGATTCAGCAGATAGTAGAAGTCCAAGGCAACACAGACACAATTCTGGAGGAACTCAGCAGGTCAGGCTGCACCTATGGAAATTGATCAACAGTCGACGTTTCGCTCCCAGACACTTCATCGGGACCGGGAAGGAAGGTAGAAGACGCCAGAATAAAATGGTGGGTGGAGGGGAAGGAGAGCTAGCTAAACAGTCATAGGTGATTGTAGATGTCCGCGAAAGACAAAGGGTCAGTGAAGGAATCTGATAGGAGAGGAAAGTGGAACATGGGTGAATGAAAGGAGGAATGGCAGCGGGTAACGTTAGGCAGGTGAGGAGACGAGGTAAGAGGCAAATGTGGGAAATAGAAGAAAAGGAAAGGGGGAGAGAAAATAACTGTAGGAAAATTCGATGTTCATGCCATCAGGATGAAATATGAGGTATTCCTTCTGGCGAGCGTAACACCGTTGGTCTGCAGTCTGATGCAGAGTTAATCTTAGGCTCTCGCTTTAGTTGTCCCGAGTGTATGTTACAGAATCATGAAGTCACTGCGCTAAAGACCCCCATTGAATCTTCACTCTAGATTCTGCTTGCGTGGAGTTTGTTCATTGATCTGTACTCCTGTTGAATCCAACACATAGGATTTTCTTTGGTATATACAGGATTCTTCTCACATCCTAAGGTGAGCGGATTGATAGGTTAGTGTCACTCCAACTAGCCCTTATTCTGCTGATTAGTGATTGATCTCGATGATCTAGCTGATGAGAATGCGGGGATAAGTTTTAAATATGGGATTACTTTGTAGTTAGTTTCAAAGGGTATTTATAATCTGCACGGTCCTCTTACGACCAACAACGTGATTGTATGTTATATTACAGAATGATCCCCATGAAGATTTTCTAGTTAGGTTACAATACATATCTAATATTTATTACAAAAAAAAATCTGTTGTGTCTCCATTGCTGAACAGTAAAGTTTGCATATTACAGAATTCAAGGTGTATTGGGTAGTACAGGACGGAATGCTGAGGACTGGATTTATTAAATGGTATAACCAATACGAGGGGCTGAATGGTCATTGTCTGTTTCAATTCCTTAAGCTTTGGCTCTGCAGTGTGCAGCATGAAAATGACAACACCAGATCTCTCGAATGCTTGCAGGAAAAGATGGCTGAGTTAGATGCAATAGTAACTTTCCAAAGCCAGATCGCAGAGTTCATGGATACGTGGTTAAAGGAGGCACATGGATAAGGGTTACGCAGAGAAGACAGAAGATTAGGGCAGAGGGGGAAGTGGGTCAGCCACGATGAACTGCAGAGCAGAACAAATGTCCTGATCCTGCTCCTACAACTGATGGTCATTGTTTTGAAGGGATGGATTGTAAGTATTGGTACTTACAATGGATTGTAAGCATTGGTAGTGCATCTTTTTCGATGGTACCAACATTCTTTCAAAACACATAGGTGGTAACTGTCGGGGAGATAGAGGTCTGAGCAAAATATTGGCTGAGGTTTTCCCAGCTCCTGGAGTCTGCTCCGTCTTGCAAGAAGTCTTTACGATGCTAGTTTCTGCACCTTCTTGCGCCTCCGGTACCGTTTAAGGCAGCGCTGTTCTATCCTTCTCTGTGAATATCAATAAAACCGGATTATCAAATAGCCACGCTGGCCTTGTGATTATTTTTAATGCATTTGATTGAGATTGGGAAATAGAGCTTCGACTTATCCGTTTAGCTAGAGGAAGACAGCTTCTCACTATGGAGGTGAATTCCAGTGTAGAACTGCGCTGTACCCAATTCACAGAAGTGTGTCAACAAGAAATTCCAGTTATTTCCGTTTCTTTCCTCAAAATCTATGAGGAACTGGTAGGTGAAAAATGGAACGAGAGAGAGAGAGAGAGAAAGGAGAGAGAGAGAGAGAGAGAGAGAGAGAGAGAGAGAGAGAGAGAGAGAGAGAGAGAGAGAGCGGAGAGAGCGAGAGAGAGAGAGAGAGAGCGAGAGAGAGAGAGCGAGAGAGAGAGAGAGAGAGAGAGAGAGAGAGAGAGAGAGAGAGAGAGAGAGAGAGAGAGAGAGAGAGAGAGAGAGGAGAGAGAGAAGAGAGAGAGAGGTGAGTTCGTTTAACATTCTGTAAGACTCCGAATTGCAGAGCCCGATTTAAGAAGAGAAAACTTAGACTGTTTCTCTGTTCCATGCAGGGAAGATAACCAAGAGCTGTTTAACGTTTTCACGTTAAAGTTCAGAAGCCAAGTATGAGTGGACAGGAAACACGCATTTACTTCCGCAATACTCTGATCAGTATAAACCATTGTTCGCTTTTTTTCTCATAAAGCTGAGCTTGCGGTGAGGATTTTTTTTCAAGTAGACAGGCGGAATGAGAGCATGTTCGAGGGTGTTGAATGTTAACGTTTAAAACTCTCTGCCACATAAAATGATTGAAGAAGAATCTATCATATTCAGGCATCATTAAGTATGACATTCATCAACATACAATAAAAGCTGAAGAAAAACAACGCGGGATTATGTTTAATAAGTTGAAGTTCAAAGTAAATACATTATCAAAGTACGCATATGTCACCTCATACTACCCGCAGAGTATATGCCTCAGGCTTCTGTATCTCCTACCTGATAGCACAGGATATATATATCCTGTGTGTGTGTGTGTGTGTGTGTGTGTGTGTGTGTGTGTGTGTGTGTGTGTGTGTGTGTGTGTGTGTGTGTGTGTGTGTGTGTGTGTGTGTGTGTGTGTGTGTGTGTGTGTGTGTGTCTGTCTGTCTGTCTGTCTCTGTGTGTGTGTATCTCCTGTACCCTCCGATTTGCTTCCAGAAATTCCACCATTGCTGTTCTGTCGTCAAACCTGCCTGTGTTCTTTTCGGTCAACTCCGGCCAACACTATCTCATGCTTCTGTAATACTCTTTTCTCCACTGTAATATGAGTACACTTGACTTTAGCTCCTTCTCAAATTTCAGGTTGAATTGGGTCATATTATGAGCACTTCCCCTTAAACTTCTTTTACCTTAAGCTCTTACCTTAAACTCTCTAATCAATTCTAGCTCACTGCACGAGGCCCAATCCAGAATGGATGATATCCCAATGCATTCAACCACGAGCTGCTCTAAAAGACATACGAAAATATTCCAGAAATTCTCCTTGCTGGAATCCAGTACCAATCCAGTTATACCATTCTGCATACATATTGAAATCACCCATCATAACATTGCCCTTTTGGCATGTATTTTCCACCCCGGCGTTGTAATTTGCAGACCACATCTTTACTACTGTTTGGAGTCCCGTATACAACGCCCATCAGAGTCCTTTTACCCTTGCTCTTCCTTAGCTCTATCACAATGAGTCGACACCTTCCGACCCTTTGTCACCTCTTTATGATTTGATTTCATATTTTCACGAACAGAGCAACGCCGCTCCCCTGCCTTCCCGCGTGTACTTTCGATATAATATTTATCTTTCGACATTGATCTTCCATCCAGAATCTTCTTTCAGCCATGATTCAGAGATGCCTACAACATCATATATGCCCATCTGTAACGTGCTGCACGTTCATATACCATATAATGCACGTATTCAAATATAAGACCTTCAGTCCTATATTCACCCCTTTCAATTTTGTCCGAATTTTACGTTGCAATTCATCCTACTGATGGCTGTTTTTCCCTGTCAACGGTCTAACTTCACTATACATTTTTCATGCTTATAAAGCAGCTACGTCATCCTTTTCTCATCCCACTGCCAAATTAGTTTTAACCCTCCCAAAATCTTTACCCAACCTGCCCGCAAGGATATTGGACACCTTCTGGTTCAGGTCTAACACGTTCCTATTGTACAGATCGTACCTCCCCTGGAAGGGATCATATTGCTCGATAAATGTGACCCCCTTCTTACTGCGCCATTCCCTCAGTCACCTGCGTTCAACTGCTAACTCATCCTACCCTCACTGGCACGTGACGCAGGCAGCAATCATCAGAATGTGCAGACACCTCTAGGTTTATAGGCGTTTCACAACGCTAAATACAAGCATCTGGGACTGCATCCTTTTCCTTCTTCTTCTTTAAGACGGAACAATTAGCCATAACATGACCAGTTCTCTTACAATAGTGACAAGTAAGACCAGAATGATTCTCCCTCCACTGCTTCCCTTCATCCTTTCCTTTGTCATTAGTCACAGATTTAATTTCTGGTTTACCCTGACTATCTGTGCTACTCTTTTGGAATCTCTTACTCGGGTAAAACTTAACCTTATGGGTTTAAAGAAGCTGATCTAGCAGACTCCTGATAAGTGGCAGCATCCTTTTCTCTAAATATGCCTCTGCGTCATTAGTGACGTACCTCTTAAATTCTTCGATTAAAACCAACTCCATCAAGATGTTAAAATCATCATTCATATTTTTAGATGTGTACCAGCGGTCAAAATACACAAACCTCTCATAAGCAAATTCCACATCAGTCTGGTTCATAGATTTCTTCAAATTTCTAAACCTTTGTCTATAGGCTTCTGGAAACAACTCATAGGCTTTAAGTACAGCCCGGTTCCCTGTCTCATAATTTGCTGCATCTCCAATTGATAAGGCAAAGTGCGCTTGTTGAGCCTTGCCCTTAATTACACTCTGTAACAAGAGAGGCCAGCTTTTTTGCGGCCATTTTAGGCTGAGCAACCTTCTCAAGATGATGGAAGTATTTGTCAACCTTAGTCTCATCAAATTGAGGGACAGGTTTAACGTTCTGGATGGGAATAAACGTTACGACCAGTTCCTTAGAGCCAGCAACTTCCCTCTCGAGCCATAACTTATCCATTTCAAACTGCCTCTTACTTCCTGCTTCTTCCCTCTGTTTGTCTGCTTCTCTGCCATCAAAATGCATCTCTTTCTTTTTCCTCAGCCTCTGATTTAATATCAAGCTTTATTTGTTCCAGTCATAACTGTTTCTCCTCTTTACTCACAGGAAACTTCTTTAACACCTCCTCATCTAACACCTGCTTGGATATATAGTGCTCAACTATTTTCCTGTGAATCTCCAGCTTTCTTATAGTCCGTAAGGTTTAGCTCATTAGCAATGCCCAACAACTCATCCTTTTTGGCCTTCTCTAATGCCTAAGGGGTTGGTACTTCCTGAAATGCCCCAATATCCATTGCTGCTGATATCCACAACTAAGTAAATCAAAAGAGGAATAGCCAATAAGATCGATAATCAATCAATCAATAAGCTCCAAATTTGTTCACATCCCGGACGAGCCTCCAACTTGTTACGAAATGTAACGTTTTAGAACCGACCAGCAGCAATAGATTACACGTGGGCGTCTGGTTTTTGATGTGAAAACCACTATCTTTATTAGTGGTTTTAATAATATAGTAGCTCAACCAAGATAAGCAAAACTTAACAGTGTTATGTGTATATATGTGTGTAAATATAACTCCCCAAACTATTGAGCTTGGGGGAACATAGCTTAGTCTTGAGATGGTAAAGTAGGTAAGTTCAGTCATCCACGAAATAAATGATGGAGAGAGCAGTTTGCAATCCAAGGTGAAATGTAGAGAGTAGGTAAGTACGAAGTATTCCACAGGTTCCACGCTGATAAAATGAGATAACAATCGCCGTAGATCTCGTCCGTCGTGACGTTCTAAATCCACATACGAATTATTACCGGAAGGGAACTGCCACAGGAATATCGTCTTCCAGAGGTTACCACACAACAAACTCAGGCAAGGGCTACACAAGTGGTCCAACAAGAGATCCCAAAATCCACTCCTAGAGATTATACGAAATGACCGTCACACGTTCATAGTGCACCGTGTGCCGATGTTGAACCCATCCTTGTGCGCATAGGAGAGTTCCAAGCCGCGCTGTGACAAGCTGAAGTTTCAGCTTGCCTGTCCAGTCTTTCTCTCTCTCTCTCTCTCTCTCTCTCTCTCCTCTCTCTCTCTCTCTCTCTCTCTCTCTCTCTCCTCTCTCTCTCTCTCGATTGAAGGCCGTTTTCTCTCTGTGTAAAAATCCAAAGCAAACCGCATCAGCCTCTGACTGACGTCATAGTCCCGCCTCACTCAGGCCCCTTAAAGCGATAGTCCACAGTAAACGAAACCTGTGCTTCGTAACAACTTATATTTGTGGTCGCCGACAAGTAAACAGAATATCTGTGTAGACTTTACAGTTAGCGAACAGAACATTAAAATCACACGCATGAACTTGTTGGAAAGTGGCTACTGATTAAAGGAAACCATGGCCTGATGCCTATGAGGTGCGTATCCAATTCTACAGAACTGCTGGATATAGAGCAGTGCCAAAAGTCTCCTCCGAGATCATGAACTGACGATGTTGCGACATAGGTAAGAGGCCATTCACTATTTTACAGAATATACCGCTGAGTGTGGCCTAGGCGAAAGAATCGGATTGGGTGGATGTAAATCCAAGAAAAGGAAATTATTCAAGGTGGAAATTCATGCAAGGTGACTGGCAATGAATTCAACCACGAAACAATGTATTGTTTTAATGCAGACGCTGCAAATCCAGTAAAGAGAACTGAACTAGCAGATCGGACAGGTTTTGTAGAAACGGTGCAGTGCGCCGAAAATTTTCCATTAATTCAGAACTGTCAGTTAGCATTTTCCAAATGAATAAACAGTCGACCTTTTAGGCCAAGGCCCTTCACTAAGGCTAGTCCTGACCATTCCATGTCCTGAAGATGGGTCTCGTAATTCACTTCCGTAGATGCTGCCTGACCTTGCCTCATCCAGCATTGAATCTGTGTGTTGCTGTGGATTTGCAGCATGTACAGAATCGCTTGTATACTGTGGGACGGGAAACGGATATCGTTTCAGATCGAAGAAGTTTCGTCGTATTTGGGTCATTACATCATCGCAGATGACAAAGAAGCTGTTCTGTTTTTATTTTAGCTGTTCTGATGCCTGTTAAATATATGAACTGTTTTATAAGAACGTAATAAGATATTGACCATAAGACATAGTAGCAGAATTAAGCCATTGAGCCCATAGAGTCTGCTCCTCCATCGCTGATCCATTTCCCTCTCAATCATATTCTCCTGCTTTCTCTCCGTAATCTTTCATGGCCTGCTTAATCAAGAAACCTATCAACCTCCGCCTTAAGTACA